>NC_080581.1:21537616-21841068 GCF_029962835.1 Magnolia sinica
GAAAATAATATCATATAGGCTTGACATACCAAAAAGATACTTAATGCACAAGCCAACAAACATGACTAAAACTAGTCTAGCTAGACGGACCGCCAACTGGAAGAGCGACATCATCACGCCGGCAGGTGATTGTGGCAATAAGGTTGTCAATTTTACACTCGACCCGGTCGATACCCTTCTGGATGGCCTCAGAAAGCTGCTCTAGTCGTGTTAGTCATCTATCCTGCTCATCTATGTGCCTAACAATATATGCCCTGCAGTTGTGGTATGGCATCCTTCGACTGGTATGACCATATGAGGGTCGTGGCACCTCACGCTGCTCTCCCTCCGTAGGATAGTCGGTGTCGGCTGCCTCTGTCTCAGCCGCGTCCGTCTCTGCAGCCTCTGTCTCCGCTGCCTCTGCTTCTGTCTCTCCCATCAAAACTTCACTGCCTCACTGATGCTGATGCCCCTTTCGTCCCCAGTTTCATGCGCTTGATGTTGTTTTGTGTAAACATTTTCACAGCTCTGGGTCGGTCAGTGGTGGGCATCAGGCCAACATGACGGGAGAGTAAACATAGTAGGTGTGGGAATGGAATGCATGTGCTTCTCGTGGTCATTATGCTGTCGGCGATTATTTGAGTAATGATGGTGGGCAGACACAGAGGAATACCATGACAGATGCTGTATCGAATGTCTAACATATACGACGTAATGTCAGACCTATTCAAGTCCCTCGGATAAACATTCAAGCAAAAGATATTGTGTAGCACCTTGTACTTGGCTTCCAGGTGCGTTGCTCTTAGTGCATTACCCTTATTCCATGGAACATTCTAACCGTTACAAAAATACTTCGTCATTTCTATCCGTACAGCTGGGTCATCAATGTCGTGATCAGTTAAGCCTCGAGCTGTGACTGGAATCCCTAAAAGCTGTGCAACTACCCCAGTATTAATGGTGGTGGAGTTCTCTCGAATGGTCACCTGAAATAAAGGAGGGTGAATTATCGGCGAGTGACAATATGATAGAAATATGATCACTTGCTCATTTCGAACCATCCCTCCAAAATCTAAGAGGCTACTCCACCCAACATTCTCCAAAATCTGTGGAATCCCAAACTGATGGATGCATGCTCAATCAACCTTTTTCTCATATACAATTTTTCGGGCACAATTTTGTCGTACATGTTCACAGGAGGAGGAGGAACCTGCGGGATCAGTTGTTCCGGCTGGATTGGTGGAGGGGGGGTCTTGAATTGGAGCACTCCTGTGAGTACAAGCTCGCCTAATCGGCGACTCGGTCGGGGAAGTCCGTTCCGATCTAGGTCTTGATCGGATTTTTATACGAACTCCCCTGGATGACTCTCCAACCATAAGCTTTTTTCCTTTATCCTTAGCCATTATGACTGTTGCGATGATATTGCCTGTTTCAAACAAAGGAAATGATAAAGTAAACTCAAAATTGAGAATATATATTCCTGTCCAATTCATGATTTGTCATTGAGCAGTGAACTAATGTATCTATATAAATCATTTAACGATTATCTAGAAGAACTCCGCATGGGCAATTGTAGCACAACTTGTAGTACCATACCATACTTCATACGAACATGCCACTTCTATATGAAATCAGCTCCATTCACATCTATTCACAAAAGCATACAATGATTCTTAATATCTCATTGAAAATTATTAATGATGGAGATGTTCTAATTTCTAAATTTCTATTTCCTTTAGTCTACAATGCCTTAGTTATCTCATGTGATCGTGGATTTCTAATTCTAACAATTAACTAGTAATGACCTGCAGAAATTACAACTATCTAAACAACTAAAAGAATTATAAAAATAAGTTCAATTGGAGATAAGTTCTAGTTCCTTTAGAAAGGGTTCATCTTATGGGGGTATCTTCTGTGAAACTAAAACCATTTAGAGCTTTACAGGAACTCTGAATTACTTAAAAATTTTATATATGGCGTATAAGTAATTCAAGTTGATCTTTACAGATGACGGGTCCCGCTTTGGAAGTAACACAAAAAATTATGCTTGTTTGATTATCTGATGGACATTTATCAGATGGTTAAAAATAAAAAATATCTGATGGTCCTAATAAAACATCTACAAGTGTCCACAAATCAGAGGTTAGGATTGTTCAAGCGGTCTTGTTTTGGAGCATTGACTCGGACAATGGGTTCTTCCATTTAGTTAGTTTAATATGAGTTGATGTATGCCACTGATACAGTTTCTGAGTGCCCGAGTATCAAGCCCCATGCTTGAAAATCAAACTAATCAAGCATAACAACCATCCAATTAGTTTAATTTTGCTTGTATCTGTTCCCACCTGCACTTATCCCTCCTTTCTACTTTCTATATTTGCCTTTTGGTTTAGATTTCGTAGCAGTAGTAAGGAATGAAACTCCTCTTTGGGATAACTAAATCACCAGCCTTAGGTCATGTTTGGTAGACATCTAAAAATGATTTTGTCTCATTTTAGTTAACAGTAACTACGTATTTGAGATCTTAATCTCTGATATATAGTGAGTTCATGTTAACAATAATTAATAAATCATTTCTACTTCAACAACTCTATTTCCGTTTTCAATTTGAATAAAGAAGCTAAAATCCGATTGACAGATTGAAAAATAGAAGAAAGGACAAAAGGGGTTTCCATCATCGACAAACTCGGCATTTCATGAAAATTGCAATGAACAAAATCTTATCGAGATCGTCGTAGAAGAAATCCCTCAAACCAGAAGGTTGCTTGCGTGGAGAAATCCGTTGGAGATGAAGATGATGCAACATTTTGGAAGATGGAGTTGAAAGAAATGGGGGTATGGAGGGTAATAAAGGATGGTTGGTGAAAGCAGTTAATGCAGTTTGAACGTGTCATCGATGTTATCGACAGCTTGTTGATATATCGATGTTTGATCAACGATATATTAACAGGTTTTAGATATATCGAGAATGAATTTGAACCGTCAACTTGGTGGACAGTTACAATATGGTGTTGATAGTATCAAGATATTATCGATATATCGATAAACTATTGAATTTTAGATGTTCGTTGTTGGACACTAACAGCCATAATTCGATATTATCCACAAGCTGTCGATATATTGATATATCGATATATCGATATTATATGAAAATCCATTGATGCTTGCTGGATAATTGTCATCCAGTTTCGAAATTATCGACACAATATAGATATTATTAATGACTTACGTCGATTATTCGACGATATGTCGATCGGATCTATAACTTACGTCCATGATATCGATGATATGTTGATATAATCGATTTTACATACATGATTGCTTTATACGTATATATCATCGACATATTGTCGATGTATCCATCGTCATCGTTGATATGATCGATAACTTGTCGATATATCGACAAAATATGGAATTTGTGGCATTGGTTTCTGGACACTAACAGCCATAATTCGATATTATCCACAAGTTGTCGATATATCGATATATCAATAAAGTTTCGAGATATCGACATTATATGAAAATCCATTGATGCTTGCTGGACAATTGTCATCCAGTTTCGATATTATTGACAAATTGTCGATATGATCGATGACTTACGTCGATAATATAGATGATATGTCGATGTAATCGATTTTACGTATATATTTGTAATTTTATTTTATGTTTTTTTATTTTATGTTTTTTGTTTTTTGTTTCAGTTAGCTTGTTGTACACACCCATGTCAGTACACACCCTCCATGTTAGCCATCCCCACTAGGGATCGATACGAAGATGAATAAATTCCATCCTTGTTGGGAGTATTTGAAATTTTATTAAGACGAAAAAGTTGGGGTTGTATTGTAGCACTATGGATCGATACGAGGGTGAATAAATTCCGTCCTTGCTTTTAGTGTTTGTATTTTTTAGCAACCAGCGAAGGAAAATATACCTAAATAAGACTTTAATTTCACTAACGAACTATAGAGGTGTCCCAAAGGAATAATTTATGGATCTTCTAAGGAATGCTTTGAATGATGCTCGAAATGTTCGTTCCACTAATCCCCGGTGATTAGTCTGGACGATTTTTCTCTCATAAATTTCAGGTTTCTTTTTTATATGCTCTTCTCGTGGCACTTAAACCCATGATCTCAGTGTTAAAATGCACTTTCTACTACTAAGCCATGAGGTTGGAACCCTAGTTCCTGTATTAATTTTCCTTTCTTCTGATGTTTTTTTTTTTTTTTTACTTAAATTCAAATAATTGTGAAGAGATAAATGAGTTGGGATGTGACAGGGATAAAACCCTTATCCTGTTAGAATCTAGAATCATGTTCTCTTCTTGATCCATCCGTTTTAGAGAAACTCTATTTATGCATAAGCATTAAAAAAAAAAAAAAAGAGAAGAAGAAGAAGAAGACAAATTGAGAGGAATAACTATAGAATATGTGATGGTCCATTAAGATCTTGCTATATAATTGATTGTATTTAATGGTCATTCTAACTATGAATTAAGTAGGTGATTAGTTTATTTTCACTCTCGCAATAGTTAGTCAAATCGCTGAACGAGAATTGTTTATTTTAAACTTCACCAAAGTCTTAAAAATATATAAATGCCATCAGGGGTTGTTTGGCACCATGAATTTAGGAGGGTTTGAGGGGATTTCAAATCTTCTAATATGTTTCGCACCATAAGGTAATTGGGGGGTTTCAAATCCAAGGGATTTGAAATCCAAGGTGAAAGCATGGATTACATTTAAAATCATTTCAAGAGTTGCATGCGTAATGTATGTGCCATAGGCTACTAATCTATTGGCCACATGGCTCCTCTTCTTAATACGATGACTCCTCTTCCTCCGAACTAGTTTGAATTGATGCAAAGCCATAGAAAAATGCTATTGTACAGAAGTTGCAGTGGATCCAACATCTTACAGAAGATATTATTCAGTTTACTCTTTCCTTCCATGTGGCCTATCAAGTGACTCTATTTGGGTCATGCCGAGTCGAGTGAGTTGTGTTGTGTTGACTGATATATTAGTATACAAGGCTCTGGGACTACACTTTGGAGATATCCATGTTGTCACTGTGACTTACATCGGGGATTTGGAGAATGTCATTGGAAATTCTTAATATGCTATTTTTCTTTCCAACAAAAGGGCCGCAATCATTGACAGATGAGATGATGAACAATGATTTTGATGGGGACATGTACTAGGTGTTAAGAAATCGTGGGGTTCGTAACCATTCCATATTAGTTTATTAAGTAGAGAAAAGTCGAAAGAAATGCAGAGAATGCATTGGCTCCTTACCCCTAGCTCGAACATCAACCTCTAAAGCTGTATCGACGAACAGCTCCTGTAACATCAACCACTCAATAGGAATTGAGCGGGGCAAAATAGGAATTGAGCGGGGCAAACATGAAATTTAGCGGGGGAAACTAGAAATTGAGCGGGGCGAACATGAAATTCAGTGGGGCAAGCATGAAATTCAACGGGGCAAACTTGAAATTGAGCGGGGCAAGCATGAAATTCAGCGGGGTAAGCATGAAATTCAGCGGGGCAAGCATGAAATTCAGCGGGGCAAACTAGGAATTGAGCGGGGTAAACATGAAATTCAACGGGGCAAACTAGGAATTCAACAGGGGAAACTAGAAATTGAGGGGGGCAAATATGAAATTGAGCAGGGCAAGCATGAAATTGAGCGGGGAAAAATAGAAATTTAGCGGGGCAAACATGAAATTTAGCGAGACAAACTTGAAATTCAGCGGGACAAGCATGAATTTGAGAGGGGCAAACATGAAATTCAGTGGGGCAAGCATGAAATTCAGCGGGGCAAACTAGGAATTGAGCAGGGAAAACATGAAATTGAGTGGGGCAAACATGAAATGTATACAACACAATGTATATCCAACAATGTATATAACATAATGTACAATGTATACAACAGGAAATGGTACATAAGTGAGACAACAATGTACAATGTATATTCAATAATGTGTAAAATACAATGTATATAGTACAACATTTCAACAAAATTGCTCCCATGCCCTTAACAAATATCATCTACAGACTAGAGACAAGCAGTCATATTGTATTGACTTCCTCTAATCAGTAGTGAATTTTTGCATGTCTATTCCTGCTAAGGTGAGACTACTACACAAAATGTCGATGTATTTCAATACGAATATACCGCAGTAATAATCATTGTCCTGCTTCGGCACTGATTCATCGACTCTGACGGTCCATTTCTTCCCTTCAAGCGTAGTGCTGTCTCCAGTGACATGAAAGAGGATGGGGAGTGCATCGGTCATCTTCCTCATCGTATGCTTGTACTTTATTAATGGATTTGTGCTTAAGCTATCCACAATAACCATTTCCCTCTCTTGGATATATGAACAACAAAAACCAATGTGAATTTTCATGGTTTATGGGCGCATACACTTGTCCATGATTGAAAAAATAATATATTAGTAAAAAATGAATAGAACACAACACTCACAGAAGAAGTTCTGGGACGAGTGCATTACCCGTTCATAACACCAAATCTCTTTGGTGTATGGTCTATCTCGCTGCTTCACAATTGCGTAGACCGAGTTCAGCTCGACTATTAGCTCGGCCCATTCTGACGTTGAGTTCGATGCCCAGTATGCGATCAAAACCGGCAAACACCTCTCAATCATTGGCTGTTACAGACAGACATGATCAAAGATCAATACATGTAAGAAGTTGAAAAAGTGAAACATATTTAGTATTGTCCGAATTAAACAGTCACCATAAAAAATGTTGGACAAAACTTGCAATCTTGAGGATAGGCTATTGCCAGGTCGATCCGCCTCTTCTCAAGGAAATCGATGTATTTGTTGATAGCATAATCAATAGGATAGTATGATTTAGCCATATATTAATATAACAAATAATTACATGTCAATCAATGCATATAGAGAATAAATTAGTGATGCCTACCACGCTATCAACCCACGCATCCTTCACCCATATCGTACCAAACTAGGAGTAGGCTGCCGTGGCCTTGTTCGCTTCATACCAATCCTCTACCTCTTTCAATTACTTTGCAGATAGTATCCTGAATGGATCCATCTGTAGAGGAAATGGTATCGGAGTAATGGCAAAACTTGTTGCAGCCTTAGGTTCGAGAACCAAACCAGGGGTTGTATCAAATGCAGACAGGGACAAGTATGGAGAAACCTTATAAATTGATGGCTTCAGTACCCTTATGGGTCTTCTCTGATAGACGGGATGAGAAGTGGATGTATCCAATACATTACCCTTGGCGAAACCAAACGTGTGCACATCGAAATCCCCATGCATGAAGCATTCTTTCTCTTTAATATCATTTTCTTCCCCTCTCTTCAACTCCTCACCCTCCTCCTCCATCGTACAATCTTCCTTCTCCTTATTAAACTCCTCTCTCTCCTTCGCTAACTTTTCTTTCTCTTCAAAAAATAAATCATTCTCCCTTTTCAATGCTTCTTTCTCTTTCAGTAACGCCTCCCTCTCAGCAACCCTCGCTTCTTTCCTTCTCAAGTCTTCCTTCTCTTTCCTCAATTTTTCCCTCTCCTTCTTCAATTCCTCTCTCTCCTTCTTCAACTCTTCCTTCTCAACCCGGAATTCCTCCATAAGAATAATATCCCCCCTCGGTCCCTCTCCCTCCACGCCTTTCTCAGTATTTTTGCCCTCTTCGTCTGATTCATCTTTCTCCTCATGATCACTCTCATTACCCTCTTGCTCATCTTCCTAGGTCTCAGTGAGTTACAAAGTGTAACGATGGGTGTGTAAGAGGAATGATACCTTTACAAAAGCAGAAAAAATATAGTTCATTTTTTCATAACATCTTACCTGGAAACTTTCACGAACTGATCTCACCGCATTCGTTTCCCATTCTCGAAGGGTCGGTTCTAATTTCATTATTACTGATGTTTGCAAAAGAACGAAGAGTATTGTTAAATATAAAAGCGTATACCTGTTAGAATTAAGCAAAATAAATGCCAGAGAAATATATTAACTTACAACTTTATTTTCGAGAATAACATATATTTTGTTGTACCTCTAACCCTTTCAGCCTCGATATTGATTGAAGCGTGGAATTTGATGGGGAACATACGAAACAACACACTCTTGCAGGGCAGGTAGTATCTCTACTGCCCATACCTGTTAGAATGAAATTGCACCGGGTTAAAAATCCATAATTGAATATAGAGGATAAATATATAAAAAATAAAAGGTGTTCTTACTTGTAGAGGAAGGAGGCAACCACATACAGTGTACCGAGGGGCACTTGATGCGGCAACGCCAGATTTTATTCCTTACGACGTTGTATAGTACCCCAAACTACCCCAAGAATAGCTATATAAATCATCTAGCGAGTCCACCAAGTGAATATAATCCATGTTGCACATGGTTTTTGGTTCAGTTCCCTTGAGAAAGAACTCTACAACGAGGAGTAGGGCAACCTTCACGAACTCTACAACTAGGAGTATGGCAACCTTCACGACATCCTCGTGCTTCTTGCTGTCAACTAATCTATAAAAAACATCCATTAGGTCCTTCTTTAATACTAGATATTGCTAGAAGTATTTGTCTCTTAATGTACTCATAGTGCCATAAATTTTCGGTACAGTAAGATCTCCAGTCTTAAGGCCCGTAATGAGGGTGAATCCATCTCGGTAAACTGCACTCGTCTCCCTCTGATCTTAAATACTAGATCACCTTTATATCGTTGAAAAAGAAGGTGAAATAGAGCCTCTAAAAATCTAAAGGATGTAGCATGTAATAGAAATGAAAAAGGGGATTGGCTAAACAAATTTAGTCGACTATCGTGCTTTTCCAATCCACCCTTCACCTTCTCAAACCACCATTTCAGTGTACACCTAGAGGTTGGGTTGGGGATTACAACAGAATATTCGTCACCTGCAAAGATGAAAATGAAAAACATATCAAACATAAAATTCACAACATAAACATACTGTACAAAATCAGAAATAAATGAAAACAATGTAGCATTTCATGAATTTGAACAAGGTTCATATGAAATAGAGATAGAAATTGAGCAAGGAAATACCAGAAATTTTGTAATACAAACTATCAAAATAAGTGAGGCAAACATGAAATTGAATAGGACAAACTAGATATTCAGCGAGAGACACTGGAAAAACAGTGGGGCAAGCTGAAAATTCAGCGGGCCAAACTGCAAAATTGAGGGGCAATTACATGAAATTGAGCGGGGCAAACATGAAATTGAGCAGAGTGAACTAGAAATTCAGCAGGGGAAACATTAAATTGAGCGGGGCAAACTAGAAATTCAGTGGGTCAAACTTGAATTTCAACGAGGGAAACTTGAATTTGAGTGGGGTAAACTTGAAATTTAGCGGGGTAGACTTGAATTTGAGCAGGGCAAACTTGAAATTTAGCGGGGCAAACAAGAAAATGAGCGGGGCAAACATGAAATTCAGCGAGGGGAAAAACATGAAATTCAACGGGGGAAACTAGAAATTAAGCGGGGCAAACTATGAATTCAATGGGGCAAACTAAAAAATCAGCGGGGGAAACATGAAATTGAGCGGGGCAAACTAGAAATTCAGCAGGGGAAACATTAAATTGAGTGGGGCAAACTAGAAATTCAGCGGGGGAAACATGAAATTGAGTGGGGCAAACTAGAAATTCAGCGGGGGAAACATTAAATTGAGCGGGGCAAACTAGAAATTGAGCAGGGTAAACTTGAATTTTAGCGAGGAAAACTTGAATTTGAGTGGGGTAAACTTCAAATTCAGTGGGGCAAACTTAAATTTGAGCAAGGTAAACTAGAAATTCAGCGGGGCAAATAAGAAATTGAGCGGGGGAAACTTGAATTTGAGCGGGGCAAACTACAAAATCAGCGGGGCAAACTAGGAAATCAGCGAGGCAAACATGAAATTGAGCGGGGGAAACGTGAAATTCAGTGGGGCAAACTAGAAAATCAGTGGTGTAAACTTAACAGATAAGTTCATGTATGGAGCCCAAAAACTAAATGTATCCAATGTTCAAATGGACCACACCACATGAAAATTTTGAATTGAACTTCTCATATTTATCATTTCTTAGGGGCCACAAAAGTTTTAGATCAAGCTTATAATTGTGTTTTCTATTAATCCATGTCTATATGATCTTATGAATAGGTTTGATAATAAGCAAACATCACTGTTGGGCCCACTATGGTTTTAACGGTGGAAATCATTATGCCCACTATTTCCCGTGGTATGATCCACTCGATCTTTTGATATGCTTCAGTTTAGGGCTACACGGCTAAGATTAGATGGAAGAACGGATGAACGTCGTGGATATACTACATACATTCAATGTGGGCCCATATGACTTTACTTAGTACAATGGGAGCGGACTGACTAACTCAGTACGCAATCCGATTATGCTTGCTATGATGTTTTATTTGTAATACATCATATTCATCAGATTATGTATACACCAAAACCCCATATGTGGGAGGGAACCTATATATTGAACAGGGCAAACATGAAATTCAACGGGGGAAATAGAAAATTCAGAGGGAAAAACTGAACAATGAGCGGTGTAAACATGAAATTCAGTAGGGGAAATATGAAATTCAGCGGGGCAAACTATGAAATTCAGCAAGCCAAACTAAAAAATCAGCGGGGCAACCTAGAAAATCAGTAGGGGAAACATGAAATTGAGCGGGGCAAACTAGAAATTCAGTGGGGGAAACATGAAATTGAGCGAGACAAACTAGAATTTCAGCGGGGGAACATTAAATTGAGTAGGGCAAACTAGAAAATCAGTGGGGAAAACTTGAATTTCAGTTATGGAAACTTGAATTTGAGAGGGGCAAACTTCAAATTCAGCGGGGCAAACTTCAATTTGAGTGGGGCAAACTAGAAATTCAGCGGGGCAAACAAGACATTGAGCGAGGCAAACTTGAATTTTGAGCAGGGCAAATTACAATATCAGTGGGGCAAACTAGGAAATCAGCGAGGCAAACATGAAATTGAGTGGAGGAAACATGAAATTCAGCGGAGGAAACTTGAATTTGAGTGGGGCAAACTACAAAATTAGCGGGGCAAATTAGAAAATCAGCGAGACAAACATGAAATTGAGTGGAGGAAACATGAAATTGAGCGGGGCAAACTAGAAAATCATTATGCCCATTGTGTTCGGTGCTTTGTGGGCCCCATCATGATGTATGTGTTTCATCCATGCTGTCCATCTATTTTTATAAATCATTTTCTGATATTATATAAAAAATAAGGTATATCTTGATCTCAATTGGACCACATTACACGAAACAGTGTTTCATGAACATCGACCATTAAAAACTTTTTGGGGGTCATAAAAGTATTGGATCAAGATGATCTTTGTTTTTAGACTTCATCTAGGTCTTTATGACCTAATAAACAGATTGGATTTCAGATAAGCAGTATAGTGGGCCTCAGGAGGATTTAAATGATGGATATCCAATCACTATTGTTTTCCTGTAGTGTGGTACATCTAAGATTTATATCCCTCTTATTTTTAGGATGAAGCCCTGAAATGATCTTTACAAATGGATGAACGGAATGGTTGAAACACATACATCATGGTGGGGCCCACGGAGCATCGACCACCAGCCACGGGGCTGGTGTCAGGGGGAGTAGCCAATCCGTTTTCTATACTACATACATTCAATGTGGGCCCAACTGAGTTTAAAATATACCTGTGGTGCGTGATTTCTTCCCTGAACCGACAATTTTTGGAAGAAGACAAAATGCTGAGGCCCACAAAATGAGTTTTTTTTCGTCTTTCTCATGGAACCGAGCGTGGGGGGGGGGGGGGGGGGGGGGGGTGAAAGCAACGAGAAAGTAGCAGTGGAAAGGGAGATAAAAATCAAACAGTGAAAAGGGAGAGGAAGAGGTCTAATTTGCAAAAGAAAGTTTGTATTCTTTCATCTGCCTCAAAGAACCAAATATCGACCATTAAAAAAAACTCTGGTAAGCCATGCTTTAGGAAAAGTTTGGAACACGCCCGTGTGGGACTTAATCTATATGCGGAATAGGCCCACGGATCTGTCTGTACATGGGACATGGCGATCAGGGGTCGGATAGCTTACCTAGCTGAGACGCCGCCATGGAAGCCGGATAAGAATACCAGAATACCTGTAGAACTTAGGATCTTCCTCTCCTTCACACCCTTTCTGCAAATCAGTAAATGGGACTCGAATTTTTGCTGTAGTGTAGGATTGGGGACCCAGCTCTCTTTTATAGAGTCTGTGGAGAGGGAGTTTGAAACCCATCACAACTCTCTCTCCCATGCTCCACGTTGTAGCATCCTAGTTCAACTCAAACTGCTGTCTGCGTAAGACAGCTATAACATTCCAGCCCTAGTACGCAGAGCTACGCAGCGCATCACCTAAAGTGGGGCCCACTAGTCTACTCAATCATCCAGTCCAACTGTATAACAATCTAGACCGTTGATCAGTGAGGCCCACTAAATAGAGTTCTTACATTCTTCTACTTGGGCCTCATTGAGCAACGTCAATAATAGTCATATATATAATAATTTTGTAAACAAGTTTTGATATTTTAGGAAGATATCTAAATGGTTAACCAATGAAAATAGTTGGACAATATGAGTAATGCTATTCAATCTGGTCCATCAAAACAGTCAGTATCGAAACGCGGTAGTCATCACAACATTTAATTTAGGCAAAGTGAGTCTAAGCGCGATCACAAATACTTTCAATCTTAACGACATAGATCACGAACTAGGAAATGTGGTATAAGGATTACACACTTTAGTGTGATAATATGTGCCTATCCTTAAGAGGTCCTGAAGCTTTTTCATGTCTCCAATGAGACACAACTGTAGTTCCACTTATTCAAAATTTACGCATATATATATAAATAAGCGGAAATAAATCTTTATATCAAAATCATCCAAATAAACTGTATAAAACGAGATCTCTAAGTGTCTGTGAAAATCAAAGTCGCTCAACTCCCACTAACTGAAAACATCTGTGGGATCAATGACTCCCATGGATGTTACATGCTCCTGAAATGGCGTGATAGGGAGCCCTTTAGTGAGCGGATCTGCAATCATTTGCTTAGTGCCGATGAATTCCACGGACACTTGATGATTCTGAACCCTTTCCTTTACAATAAGATACTTGATGTCGATATGCCTCGACCTTGACGAATGCTTGTTGTTACTAGAGAAGGAAATAACAGCCGAATTATCGCAAAATATTCTCAATGGTTTAGGGATATGCTCCAGTACCCGCAAACCTGAAAAGAAACTCTGTAACCATAGTGCCTGATTAGATGCCTCATGGCAGGCAATAAATTCAGCTTCCATAGTAGATGAGGCTGTGGTAGATTGTTTCACGCTTTTCTACGACACAGCTCCTCCCACCATCATGAAGATGTATCCTGAAGTAGACTTCTTAGTATCGACGCAGCCTGCGAAGTCTGCATCTGAATATCCGATCAACTCCAACTGATCAGACCTTTTGTATGTGAGTCCGAAGTCTTTTGTTCTCTAAAGATACCGTAATACTTTCTTTGCAGCTATCCAATGTTGCATTCCTGGATTAGATAAATATCTTCCCAACATTCCAGTGACAAAGGCAATGTCCGGTCGCGTACAGACTTGAGCATACATGATGCTCCCTACTACTGATGCGTACGGAAATTCTTTCATTCGATTCTTTTCTAAATCATTCTTTGGACACTGAAATAAACCAAATTTGTCGCCCTTCACAATGGGCGACTTTCCTGAAGCACAATTTTGCATGCCATACCTTTCGAGTACCCTAGCAATATAGGTCCTCTGTGACAAACTGAGCAGTCCAAGTGTTCTGTCACGGCGAATCTCAATGCCGATGACGTAAGAAGCTTCACCAAGGTCTTTCATTTCAAACTTTTGAGATAAAAATTTCTTGGTGTTGCTCAACATCCTGGTATCAATGCTAGCTAACAGAATGTCATCAACATACAAAATCATCATAACGAACTTACTCCCACTGGTTTTAATGTAGATGCATTCATTTGCAGTGTTTTCTACAAAGCCGTATGAAGAAATTACTTCATGAAACTTAAGGTACCACTGCCGCGATGCCTGTTTCAACCCATAGATGGACTTCTTAAGTTTGCAAACCAAATGTTCTGTTCCAGTAGCTACAAAACCTTCGGGCTGCAACATGTACACATTCTCATTTAGATCCCCATTGAGAAATGCAGTCTTTACATCCATCTGATGTAACTCTAAATCCATATGAGCTAAAAGAGCCATTATGATCCTGAATGAGTCTTTCTTGGATACTGGTGAGAAAGTCTCCTTAAAGTCAATGCCCTCACGTTGGTTAAAACCCTTGGCAACAAGTCTGGCTTTATATCGTTCGACATTACCTTTGGAGTCCCGTTTGGTTTTAGATATCCATTTACAACCAATCGGCCTTATTCCAGTGGGTAACTCTACAAGATCCCATACTTTATTGTCCTGCATGGATTTCAACTTATCTTTCATGGCATTAAACCAACGAGAAAGATCAACACTTTGTTTGACTTGTGTAAAGGATTCAGGATCCATTTCCACCCCTATGTCAAAGTCGTGTTCCGGTAAGTATACGATGTAATCATCTCGATTTACAGGCCTTTTCTCTCTTTCAGATCTTCTTAATAGTTCAGTTTGTTAGGTTTGATCTTGATTTTTCTCATCAGTGGTTTATATATTAGGTTCTACGTGGTGCTCTTCAGTGACTGCAGAATCGACTGCATCATTAATGTCCACGTGATCTGGATTGACCATGACAGGAGTCACAGTCCTTTGTTCCTCAAATATAAAATTTCTTATGTTCGTACTCCCACTGTTTTCAGTGTCCTCAATGAATCTGGCATTCCCAGTCTCAACAATCCCGATGGAGTGGGAAGGACAGTAGAATCGATAGCCTTTTGATCTTTCTGGGTATCCAATGAAGAAACAACTTATGGTTCTAGGATTAACTTCTTTTCATGCGGGTTATAAATATTGGCCTCAGTAGAACAACCCCAAACATGTAGATATCGGAGACTTGGTTTTCTCCCATTTCACAACTCAAAAGGAGTTTTGCTTACTGCTTTGCTGGGAACCCTGTTTAATATATGAACTGCGGTTTTGATCGCATCACCCCACAGAGATTCTGGTAATGTTGAATTGCTGACCATACTTCACACCATATCCATAAGGGTGCGATTACGTCTCTCAGTAACTCCATTCTGCTCTGGAGTACCAGGCATAGTGTACTGAGTAACAATTCCACAATCCTGTAGGTATTTAGCGAATGGCCCTGGATTGCGTCCTGATTCGTCATATCTGCCATAGTATTCACCACCACGGTCAGATCTGACAACTTTAATTCTCTTATCGAGTTGATTTTCAACCTTGGCTTTATAGATTTTAAAAGCATCCAGGGCATCTGATTTCTCACTGATAAGGTATAGGTACCCAAAACGAGAGTAGTCATCTATAAAGGTAATGAAATATTTGTGGCCACTCCATGAGGCTGTAGGGAATGGTCCATAGATATCTGTATGTATAACCTCTAATAGATCTACACTCCTGGTTGCACCTTTCTTTCTCGTTCTAGTCTGTTTTCCTTTTATGCAATCAATGCATACTTTATAGTCAGAGAAGTCTAGAGAATGCAAAATTCCTTCTCGCACAAGCCTATCTAATCTCTCACGAGATATATGGCATAGCCGCCTGTGCCACAACATGGAGGAATTCTCATAGTCTAGTCTTCGCTTGGATCTCACTACATTTCCATGCAAGGTATTAATATTATAGACGTGAGAGGCAATCAAGTCTAACTGGTATAAGTTGTTTACTAAAGATTCGGTTCCAACTTTAATCGAATTAAAGTAAATACTAAAACTTTTATTTCCAAAGTGGAACGAATATCCCAACTTATCCAAACAGGAAATTGAAACTAAATTGCGCCTTATAGACGGCACACAAAATGTATTTACTAAATTCAAAAAATGACCAGTCTTCAACTTAAGCCTATAGACTCCTATTGCCTCCACGTCCACTTTGACACCATTGCCTACGTATACTGAGCGCTCCGCATCAGTTGGTGGCCTGGCCTGTAGTAATTCCTGCATAGAAGTGTATATGTGAATAGTAGTTCCTGAATCTATCCACCAGGAATCCACTGACACATCGGTCAGATTAGATTCAAAACAGACAAGAACAGAATGATTACCTTTCTTTATGAGCCATTCCTTAAAACCTTTACAGTCTTTCTTTAGATGACCCGTCTTTTTACAAAAGTAGCACGGTTTGCCTTTAACCCATTTGCGTTTAGATCCATTTCCAGATTGATTCTCATGGTTTCCAGATGGAGGACCAGAGAATCCATTATTAGAACCTTGTTTCCTCTTCTTTCTACCTTTATTTCCTTGCCCATGCCCTTGTCCTGAAGTTACCATATTAACATTTTGAACTTTTATCATCTGTCTGATCCTGTCTTCTTTTTGGACGCACTGTGTGATGAGTTCATCCAATGTCCACATGTCCTTCAGAGTGTTATAGTTTACCAGGAACGTGCCGAATTGGGGAGGTAGGTTGTTCATGATCAAATGAACCAGTTGATCATCAGTGAGTACAAGCCCTAGAGCACGGATCTTAGAAATAACTTCGATCTGCTCTACAATGTATTCACGGATGTTGCCTTTTCCATCGTAGGACGAGCGAGTCAATTTATTCAGAAGAATGCCTACTTCAGATTTATCAGATTTCTTGAATCGTTTTCCCATTTCAGTTAGGAAAACTTTAGCCTTATCTGTTTCAGGCATGACACCCTTCATCGATTCAAAAATTAAATATTTAATGACTTTCAGGCATGTATCATTTGATCTAAACCATGCAACCCATCTATTATATTCAACTTCAGTGGCATTATCAGATGGCTTTGGTGGTTCTGATGTTATCAGGGCAAGATCTAATTGAAGACAGCCCAGTACAACTTCAATGGTGTTCTTCCATTGAGTATAATTAGACCCATTTAAGGCAGGGACTTGATGCGTATTAGTTGGAATTGAGACTGAAATATAAGAGATACACATATACTCACATTAGTTCATTATTTCACAAAGCAATTTAGTGAATGTAAGTAAATATCATGCAAAGTAAACCAATTTAGTTTCTAAGGGAGGCGACAATTGAATCATCCAAGATGAAGATGGGCCCAACCATCACATCCTGGTGAGAATCTGTTACATCATTATCATCCTCTTGTGGGTGGTAATAATAACATGTTAGTGATCCTCCTGAACATGAAGCTAAGTGATGTCAGTCATGTAAATCTGAGACACTCAACACCTGTGGGTGAGATGAGTCTTTCAGCTTTACATTACCAGCACCATTTACTTCACCCGTTCACTTGACTGCCAAATGGTAATCGTCTGTGTTTTCGTTACCGTATGCATGAAAATGTGAACGCAACTGCATGCAATCCACTTGTCCCAATGTTATAAGTCTGTACTTGCAATATTTTCATCGATTGAGGTCACTATGGTGGCTAACACAACCGAATCCAAAACTACAAATATAGACTTTAGGATTGCTATTATAATCCTGCCTCTCTATGGATTATATCTTAATTAGTCCGATGCAGCCCATAAGTTAGTTGATACTGACCTTTTTGGAAATAAAGGGACCTTAAGTGAAACATATAAATAGGTTTCACACCTTACATTCCAACGGTCCATATCAATACTTAAATATGGGTGATGGGCAAATAATAGGGCCGAATCAGGACTCTTATTTGATCTGTATTTGTTCAAATGAGCATAATTAAATCGAGCTCTTGACATTTTAATGATGGACCGATATTATGGATTGAATAAATTTGATGGGTAGATCTATGTATGGCCATCCATAAGTTGAATAGATGAGTTAAAAGTCAGATGAAAGTTCTTGATCAAACTAATAAACGGTCAGATCATAATAAATGGTCCATATCCTCCTGAATGAGTTAGATTATACGCTCATGATTGAACCCATATATGGTCTAGGCCAAAAATAAAATAAAATAAAATTATATCAGAATGATATCAAGTGGACCAGATTATCAGACCAATGGGCCTTGAATGATGTCAGGGCCCACTAATTGAAATATTGGATAATAGAAAATCCGGTTCGGGTCCTGAATTGCAGACCTGAATAATCAAAATCGGGTCTGCAGGTCCGATTATTAAATAAAAGGAAGCAAGCTCCCTGGAATCGGGTCCATATACCCGAACGGACTCAAATCGGGTCCCAAAAAAAACAACAAACAAACGGCTGTTTTATTCTCAACAGGGCAAGATGCCCTGGACTCCTCTCGAGGCTCTCCGAAATATCTCACCGTAAGAGAGAGAGAGAGAGAGAGAGAGAGAGAGAGAGAGAGAGAGAGAGAGAGCGAGAGATATAGAACGAGAGAGCCGATCAGTGGCTGAAACCCAAAATCGCGAAGAGAAAAAAGAAAAAAAAAATCCGATTTCGACTCATCGCATGCGGCAGACGAAGAGAGGGAGATGAAATCCCAGCTGCCGCAGATGAATCAGTGGTCGAGGATCGTCCGACCGCCTCCATCAACCACGAAGATCATCTCCTGCCTGGATCTAAGAAGAGATGAAGACTCTTCAATCTCGGCTCTCGCTGTCTGCCTAGTTGAGACGCCGCATTGCATCAGAAGCAGCGGACATGACTTCCATTAATGAAGGTGCAGACATGGTCGAATGCCATCACCGTCGTCTGCAATTCCTGTTCTCGATGATGATCGACGGCACTCACAAATTGCAGGTAGATCATGGTGAAGTTCTTATGGGATTGAAGTCCCCAATATGGATTTTGGGATTAAAATCCCTAATTTCACCGATTTGGAATTGGAATCCCTAATTCACCAGATTTTAGGGTTTCGAAAAATCCTAATTTCTTTGATTTAGGGTTTTTGAGATCTGGATCCCCAATATTCAGATTTGAGATTTTGAAATCCCTAATTTTTATTTTCTAGATTTGGGGATGGTCTGGAATTTCCCTAATTTCCGATCTTAGGTCCAAAATAGGGAGTATAATCCGAAATTCCCAAATACTGGATTTGGGATTCGAAATTCCTAATCTGAAAATCTGTATTTAGGGTTTCGAATCCAAATCCCTAATCTAAAATCTGATTTTAGGGATTGGAAATTGAAGACCCTAATCTTCTAATTTGGGGATTCGAAACCGAAATCCCTAATCTAGTCTGGATTTTGGGGTATTCGAATTTCAAAGCCCTAATTCGAATAGTTGTCTTTAGGGTTTTTCGAAATTCAAATCCCTGATCACAACTGTTTTAGGAATTCGAAAATCCCTGATATGATCAGATATAGCTGGATGTGATCATCCATGCCTATGCACAGGACGCTCTGATACCAACTGTGGGACTTAATCTATATGCGGAATAGGCCCATGGATCTGTCTGTACATGGGACATGGCGATCAGGGGTCGGATAGCTTACCTAGCTGAGACGCCGCCATGGAAGCCGGATAAGAATACCAGAATACCTGTAGAACTTAGGATCTTCCTCTCCTTCACACCCTTTCTGCAACTCAGTAGATGAGACTCGAATTTTTGTTGTAGTGTAGGATTGGGGACCCAGCTCTCTTTTATAGAGTCTGTGGAGAGGGAGTTTGAAACCCATCACAACTCTCTCTCCCATGCTCCACGTTGTAGCATCCTAGTTCAACTCAAACTGCTGTTTGCGTAAGACAGCTATAGCATTCCAGCCCTAGTACGCAGAGCTGCGCAGATAGACTGCGCAGCGCATCACCTGAAGTGGGGCCCACTGGTCTACTCAATCATCCAGTCCAACTGTATAACAATCCAGACCGTTGATCAGTGAGGCCCACTAAATAGAGTTCTTATAGCCCGCTGTTAATTTTATATAAGGCCTACGGTGGTGTTAATATACCATCTAATCATTAGCAAAAAGTCACACTATTCCCAGAGTTAGGTGGGCCATGCAACGTAAAATTAAAGGCTTTTAAATATAATATTAGTTAGCCCACCTGAGTGTTGAATCAATCTTGACTTTTGGGATCAAGGTTAAACAGTAGGTGAACGACCTGATAAACAGCGTAGATTTGGTGGATTTCATGCGTAAATTAATTCATTTCTCAGTAGGTAATGACACCGAGCGGCCAACGTTTTCCTTCTAAGAATGTCATTTAATATTGTGTTTGAGTCAGAAGTCGGGATGTACATCGAATTGACTCAGCTTTCAAAACATGTTCGGATGTTCCCCTCCAAATGTGAAGCGTGGATTGACGACTGTGACTCGGACTGACTCGTTCATTCTTGAGTTGGCTCGAAACTTGGCAGACATGGGCCAAGTCAGGCATATTTTCAATGCCGACCTGTGGTGCCCAACGGGTCAGACTCAACCGAGTCGAAGTCAACTCGGATAAGTAGCATCCAAGTCCGACAATTAGTCACAGAAATTTCAATTGGGCTAGAAATTTGGTCCCCCTCTGGTTTCGTAGCAAAAGTAATTGGCGGTGATAAGCCTCTTCTTCATTTGGGTGGTTGGTAATCTTCCCAACTTTATTGCAAGTCTTTCATATCCCTTCTCAGAGGGGAGCTAGATATGGTGGTGGATATCCTAGTAATCAGACTCCGTGGAGTCTACCATAGTGTATGTGTTTTATTTTGGGGGCTCATGTGTTTTGCCAGCTCATTTTAAAACATGAGCCCAAAATTGAAGCATATATGGACCACACGATAAGAAATGTTGGGAACTGAACTCACATTGCTGAAATTTTTTAGGGTTACAAAAGTTTTACATCAACCTGATATTTGTGTTTTCTGTTTATCTAGGTTAGTGTGACATTATAAATAGGTTAAATGGAAAATAAATATCATGGTGGAGCTTAAGAAGGTTTCAAGAGTATATGTTATTATCTCCACTCTTTCCTTTGGTGTGATTTGACCTTTGAATATAATTCAATTTTGGGCTCTTGCCTTAAAATGAGCTGGCAAAATGGATGGATGGCATGATAAAAGACATAAATCATATAGGCACACAGAATCCAGTCACTAGGGATATGGGTGATGTTGAGGTCACCACCCAATCCGCTTCCACTGAAGGAACATTGTTGTTGGTAATTTGGGTCATCATTTAAATGTAACCCACCATCAGCATTTGTCCCGGATGGACAGACAAATGGTCATCTTGGCCTTCCAATCTTATGAAGGTTACAGTTCATTTGGTTCGTATTTCCATAAAGTAATGGAGTAGTCAGCACTCTTGGTAGGAAACGGATTGGCTACTCCCCCTGCCACCAGCCAATGGCTGGTGGTCGGTGCTCTGTGGGCCCCACCATTATGTACGTGTTTCATCTATGCTGTCCATCTATTTTTATAGATAATTTTATGATATAAGACAAAAAATGAGGCATAGCCCAATCTCAACTGGACCACATTACAGGAAACAGTGTTGAATAAGTGTAGACCATTAAAAACCTTTTGGGGACCATAAAAGTTTTGGATCAAGCTGATCTTTGGTTTTTCCCTTCATCTGGTCCTTTATAACCTAATCAAAAGATTGGATGTCAAATAAATAGTACAGTGGGCCTTAAGAGGATTTTAATGGTGGATATCCAATCACCATTGTTTTCCTATGTTGTGGTCCACTTGAGATTTATATCCCTCCCATTTTTAGTATAAAAGTCTAAAATAATCTGTAAAAATGGATAAACGGAATGGATGAAACACATACATCATAGTGGGGCCCACAGAACACCGACCACCGACCACCCAGCCACGGAGCTGGTGCAGGGGGAGTAGCCAATCCGTTCCCCTCTTGGTAATGCTGCATGTGATTCTCTTCGAGACACTGTTTATTTGGGATCCACTCTTCATAGGCCAATCAACTTGCTTTTAGGCGGTAAATGGACTGCCTACTGGGTAACTCAGCATAACTATGGGTCCGTACTCATGGCTCAGTGGTAGACTCCATATGAGTTTTAACAGTACTTGAGGTCATGGATTCGAGGGTCGCAGCTTCATCTGCAAAACCCACCCCGAAGCCCGCGTTCATTATATTCAAGTCACGCTAAATCATGCTGGAGAAGCAGACGATGAAGAATCCGAAGGAGGAGAAGGATGGCAAAGATGTTAATATCGCTCAACGGAAGGGCAATCTCCTCCTCCTCCAATCAATAGCTTCTTATCTCCACAACAAAGGATTTTCCAATACTCTTTCTGCTCTTCAATTGGAAGCTCCGTCCGAGGACGATGGTTGGAAGGTACATTCTATTGATCTTGAGGATGTGTTTTGCAAATACTTGGAGAAAAGTGAATATCCACTAGAAGAAAATGTCAACAAGTCCAAACACATAGATTCATCAAAAGATGGCAATGCCTAAGATGTTACAGAAGCCATTTCTAAGAAAAAGAGAAAGAAGAGCAAAGGCGGTGAGGCTGACACGGGAACTGAGTCAAATAGACCTGAAGATGGGAATGTGTAAGATCCGTATCCTAGCCTGTACTGTTCTGTAGGCTTACGCAGTCATCCTAGTCGAATTCCGGCGACCTGCGATCAGTTATCGGTGTTTGCGCACGACCCTATGATGTGTCCCGTATATCTGAGTCGGCTCGACCCGAGACTTGTATCAGTGTGACCGCGTCGTCGCTGCGGTTCCAATGCCGCGTCTTGCATACCAATCCGGTACCCTGGCAGGGGGATGTGGACCCGCATTCAGTCTAAGGAAAAACGCCGCGCGTTGTAACCCCGAGATAATGTCCCATCAATCATATCAAAAGTCAAGTACTCCATCCCATCAAGTCAAGTACAAGCAACATCCATCTCTTACATCACCCTTACCTAAAGTCAACTTTCCCATCACCTCACCATATCTCTCCCATCACTTCTCTTACATCACTTCCTTTCTCATCTCTTTTCCTCTAAGCAAATCCCTCCATGGAGCAACTCACGTCCATGGCTCCCATGAGAGAGCTAGTGTGGCCCACCTCCCTATCTCTCATCTCCACCATCTAATGATCATCTCCACCATTGAAATTGTTTCTTTGGGACTCTATCACGCATTGGCGAAAGAAGGAAGAAGAGACCTCGAGGTGGGTGATTTTCTATTGTGTAGATCTTGACCTTTGGATCATAGTGGGTGCTCTATTAGGCCTATATTCTTTTTTTTAATGAAGGATCAAGTGAGGCCTACCGATTAATGGTATGGATCTCACTTTGGACCCTAGGTGTGGCTGATGGCCCACCTTGATCCACATGATCGTTCCGCAATGGGGCCATTCTCCATGGACCCCATTATAATGTTTATTTTCTTTGCATAGCTAGAGGTCATCTAGACCGTCCATTTTTGGTGGAGGAAGAATCTTCACCGTTGACCTTTAATTTGGTGGGCCCACATGTATTGGGACCCGCTTGATGTATGATTGAATGCATAGATCGGAGGGCCCATAGTGTCGGGGCCCCTCCATCGCACGTGTGTCCCCCTTTCTCTCTCTCCCTTTGTTTTCTTCTTTGTTTTGTGGTAGATGGTCGTGTGGCCCACTCAGATGGACCCTACCTTGGTGTATATTTTATCCACACCATCCATGCTCATGGTGGTCCACCTAGACAACACATGTGAAGGTAGGGCCCACCTTGAAATATGGTATCCAGAACCGTCCAGCGTCCCTGGACGCTGGCCGTCAAAGTGAAGCTTGAATCGTGTGAGTGTACTGACAAAAAAAAGGGGGTTTAAATACAAAGGTTTTGGAGAGGACCACTTATACAGGCCCTAACTTGATGCACGTTGTTAATCCACACCATCCATTTCATTCCCGAGCTCATTTTAGCCGATGAGTCGAAAAATGAAGCTGATCCGATGTTCTGGCGGGCCATAGCATAGGAAACAGTGTGTTAACCTTTGAAACCCACCTTGTTGTTTTTACTTGCCAAAAATACACTGCATATTGGGCTCATTTGGACGGTCTTAAGCCCTGGAATCTAATGGGTGGAGTGGATCCACCAGAAGCAGGCCCTACATATGAAAAACCTCAATAAAAAAAAAAAGAAAAAGAGCAAGCCGCTGCAGCAGGCGCTGCTGCTGTCAGCAGCGTGCGCAGGCACTGCTGCGCGGGCGGGCGGACGGTCAGACTAGCCAGGGAGCACGGTCCCATATGTGGGCCCCACTGTGATGTGTTTTGCATATCCACACCGTCCATTTTGTAGGTGCTTAGGGTAGTGGGCCTCCTTCCAAATTTCAGCCATATACGTGGCTCAGGTGGCCCACACGGCAAGAAATAATGTGATTGAATTTCTGCCATTAGAACCCATTTGAGGTTTTCAACTGAGTTTTGGATTAATATGAAATTTATTTTTCCTTTCATTCAGGCCGTCCAGAGACGCTGGACGCTGCCACTACATGGCTTCACACACACACACACACGTACATGTATATATGTATATATAATACATATAATATATTATATTATATATTATATAATTACTGTGGTTGGTTGGCCACTGTTACATGGGACCCACCTGTTTCATCCATGCCATCCGTCTATATGGGACCCACCATGATGCATGTGTTGCACCCAAACCATCCAACCTTTTTGGACAAGCTCATTTTAAGCCTTGAAACGGAATAAGACAGATATATTTATCAAGTGGACCAATCTATGTATCAAGTGGACCACACGGCAATGTGAGCATTGAAATATCTACCACTGAAATCACCTTGATATTCATAAGGCCCATTTGAGGAGGCCCACCTTGATGAATTTGTGGCCTATTGTTGAGGCTCACCTTGATATTCATAAGGCCCATTTGAGGAGGCCCACCTTGATGAATTTGTGGCCTATTGTTGAGGCCCACCTTGATATTTATAAGGCCCATTTGAGGAGGCCCATCTTGATGTATTTATGGCATGTTGCTGGGGCTCACCTTGATATTTATGGGGCTCATTGTGATGTATTAGGGCCCATTTGGTAAAGCCCATTGTAACGTGTTAGGGCCCGTGGATTGAGGCCCATTGTGATATATTTGAGGCCCATGGGTTGACGCCCATTGTGATATATTTGGGGCCCATGGGTTAGGCCCATGATGATGTATAAAGGCCCATGGGTTGAGGCCCATTTGATGTATTTAAGGCCCATAGGTCGAGGCCCAATAGGATGTACATGAGGCCCATTGAGTGTGATTCCACCATGGTTTGTGTAATGATATTTATGGCGGGCCATGCCTTGGGAGCAATGTTGGTTTGACATTCACATTGTAAGAATAATGTTGGTTAAATGTCCGCATTATAACCCTCCCTAGGGCCCATTGATAGGCCCATGCTTGTTGTGTATAAGGCCCCTACGCAGGGCCCATCTGTAATGTATATTAGACCCAGGTGTAGGGCTCACCCATTGTGCATTAAGGCCCATGGGTTGAGGCCCATTGTGTATATTTCCAACCCAGATGGCAAGGCCCGACGTTATGTATGAGAAGCATATGGGATGTGGCCCATTATGATGTATCCAAGGCCCATGGGTATGGCCCAATGTGATGCATATGTGGCCCATGAGTGAGGCCCATAGCGATGTATGTTAGGCCCTTGTGTAGGGCCATGGGCCCATTATACGTATGACTCTATGTGGACCACTCCTTGGGGAGCGATGTCGGTTAAACGTCCATATGGATGGGTAATGGTGGTCGAATGTCCACATTGTGACCTTTCCTTAGGCCTTGTTCGGCCGATTCCAATTGTCGAGGTCAAGTATCGAGGTCGATTCTGATTTGTCGAGACCGATTTTTCGGCCGCTTCTGATTAACGTGACCGATTTGCCGATTCTAATTGTCAAGGCCAAGTATCTTAGCCAAGTCAGATTGTCGAGGCTTAATGTAATGTATGTAAGGCTATGGAGCCCTTTGTGATGTATATTAGGCTCATGCTAGAGGCCCATTATGATGTATATGTGGCCCATGTTAGAAGCCCATTGTGATGTATATGTGGCCCATGCGATGCGACCCACTTGATGTATATAAGGCCCAATGTGACGTATCTATGGCCATCCATTAAGGCCCATCTTGATGTGATGCATAATGGACCCGTGTGAGAGGCCCATTGCGATGCACTTGAGACCCATGGGTTGTGGCCTATTGTAATGTATTCGGGGCCCATGGGATGTGGCCCATCCGATGTATATAGGCCCATGTAATGTAGCCCATGTGATGCGTATTAGACCCATGTGACACGGCCCATTATGATTGTATGAGGTCCATTGTGGTATATTTGAGGGCTAGGCTATAGAGCCCATTGTGATGTATGTTAGGCCCATGTGAAGGGCCCATCGTGATGTGTATTAAGCTCTTGAGTGAGGCCCATGGTATTGTATATTTATCCCTTGTGTGAGGTTATGAGTCCACTATATGCTAGGATCTATGTGGGTCATTCTTTGGGGAGCAATGTCGGTTAAATGTCCACATTGTCGAGGTCGATTGACGATGCCGATTATTGATACCGATTATGAATGTGTAATAGCATAGCATCATGATACATGCCCACACGCATCATCTGCATGTTTGTTATGAGATGTGGTTGATCATTGCATAAGTCATTGAGCATGTTATTATGAAACTCCCTAATAGGCAGAGGTTATCTCGCATGAGCGCACGGTATGCTCAAGATTGATGCATGATTGGATTGTATGACTCATGCATCTCGCATTATGATTACTGTATGGCCTAACGACATCAGGGCCGTAGCCTCCACAGGCATATCGTGGATGGCCAATGGGATACCGGAAATGTTTGGTTCTAGCATACGGGCGCCATAGATGTCCCTGAGTGAAAATTCCTAAACCTCCGTGGTCAGGAGACGCCCCAACGTCGAGACCGAGTGGATACATGAGCGCCCGAGTGCCGAATACCAGGAGGCCGCGTCTCCCACTGTGTCGTGGTCGGTTGGGAGGGGGTGTGGCCTTACCCGCCCGAGGGTAGGGGGCATTACTAGGCTGAGTTTGACCAGCTCGTGAATGGGTCCGCTATCGACGTGCCGGATAGGTATTGGCAGACTATTGGACAGGCGGATAGTGAGGTTTCTTACGCTCACTTGGACTGTGCTGCTGGGAGAGAGACAGTGCCATTTGGAGTGTAGTAGACCCCGGTGATGATCCCAGAGATGAACCGTACTGATATGTGGACTTAGTGAGTAGGAGTTGCATACTCATTCATTCATTCATCATTCACTATTCACTCGGGCTAGTGGTGCGCAACTATTTGTTACGTGTACCTTCGCAATGGCCAGGATTTCGGTTGGGGCGCGCGACTAACCTGAGATCAGGAGTTTACCACATTGGGTCTGACCATCCAAATTAGGTATGAGACTAGTTTGGATAGAAGTCGATTGTGATGGACCCCATAGCCTGTGATACTACGTACTACCATACCGACTTCACACTCCATCATGGTCATTCCATTTGCACTGCATGTTGCATTACATCTGCAGCATATGGTGTGGTTGACGCTATTCATTTTACTTATCAGGAATGTATATTGCATTGCATCCTCTGCATTTGATATTTGGCTCTTTACGACCCTTCATTTGCATACTGATTTGTATTGTGTATTTTAATATTGTATGATTTATGCATTTATCAATATTTCCGCTTACTCTGTTATCGTGTGATTTATAACTTTGTCAGTATTTCTGTTTACTCTGATAATTCCTGCTCCTGTCGATATTTCTATTTACTCTGATAATTCCTGCTCTTATAAGTTCTGCTTACTCTGTTATCGTGTGATTTATAACTTTGTCAGTATTTCTGCTTACTCTAATAATTCATGATCTTGTTCGTATATCTGTTTATTCTGATATTGTACGATTTATGGATCACTAGTATTTCCAGTCTTGTATGATGATGGCATTGTATTAGAATACTTGGCACTTATCTTGTGCACACTTGCACCACCCTCTAAGCTTTCTATAAGTTTATGCACGATAGATGTGTGCAGGAGATGTTAGGTTGCAGCTTTGTTGAGCTTGGAGCGTGCAGCGGTCTTCTAGGGCTTGATTTTCGATTTATGTATTTTCCTTTCAGCATTGTACTCAAGTGATTATATTAGTGGATATGTGATGATGATGTTGCCTTTGTGATTTGGGTATGCTTGTGGTTATGCTTACTATGAGTTGAATGTACAAAAAAAAAAAAAAATCCTCCTTGTAGCATCCCAGGATCGGAATCTGGCGTACGAACGCAAGGAGCCGAGAATGGGGTATTACGGAGGCTGTTAGCACCAAATTCGGTGATCGGCAATTTTGTGAGTCCGGTTTTCAAGTTTGGGGCGTGACAAAATGGATTGGCCAAACATGTCAATGATTCGATTGAGAAACTACCGGATATTGTCGTAGATGAGTTACACGTTGAATCTAAAGAGAAGAAAAGCAAGGACGATTCAAAGAAGAAGTACAAATCCGAAACTGAAAATGGCGATCTTTGTGGAGATCCACATGGAAAATCCAAAGAGAAGAAGAAAAAACACAAACTTGTTTCTGATTCTCTCAGTGAAAATATCGAACAAGTCGAAACAGGCCATGAAAGTCGATCAGACGAGTTGCCAAAAAAACATCTAAAGAGAAGAAGAAGAACAAAGACAAGCCAATCTCCGATTCTTGTGACGAGAGTGCTGAGCAGGCTAAATCGGAAGCATTGCAGGAGGTGATTGAAGAGGCTCCGTTAGACGAGTCAAACACAAAATCTAAAGATAAGAAGAAGAAGAAGAAACACAAATCACTTTCTATGGATTGTGGGATTGCGGGAGATTCTAATGAAACCGATTCCAAGAAGGACGATGCTTCGTTTCCCGAATGCTGTTGCTGTTGCCGATGAAAAGAAAAGTTCCAAGAAAAGGAAGAGATTGGCATCTGAGGAATGAGAGCTTCGGGGTGGCGATGAAACTGCGAGTAAAGAGTCGAAGCTAAGCAAAACAGATGGTTTGAAAGAGAAGGCAAAGGAGAACGGATTTCTAGTAGGAGACGGAGATCTTAATGCGGGTAAGAAAAGGAAAGCAGGAATAAGCGAAGCGGGTGTGGATGTTTCTGCTGATGGGCAGAAGGAAGCGAACGGACATGCTGATGGGAACGTCGGGAAAGAAGAAAGAGAAAGGGTCCCACGCCTAAAACGATGAAGAAAGAACGTAGCGGTTCAGCTCAGCCCAAAACGGCAAGTGCATTTCGAAGGGTGAAAGTTGATGAGGTGGAATTTGTCGATGAGCGGCTTCAAGATAATTCTTACTGGGCAAAGGACGGTGCAGATATTGGCTATGGTGCAAAGGCGCAAGAAGTTGTTGGGCAAGTCAGGGGCAGGGATTTCCGACTTGAGAAGAGAAAGAAGAAGCGGGGAAGCTACGGAGGCGGACAGATTGATTTCCAGTCACACTCAGAAAAATTCAATTACTCTGATGATGATGAGTGATGGTTGGTTGGGATTCAACGGCCGATTTGTGCACCAGATGGACGTTTGGATTCCACACGCACATCACTGGTGGGCCTTGCATATGCAGGTAATCATTCCCCATTGCAACTGTTACAATGGACATTATAAATTGGTCTCCACTCAGTATGAAACTCAATATGGTGTGACGAAGGAATCACGCACATTCCTGTTGCAATTTCCCACCATTTCTGAGGTGGGTCCCACGTCGTAGCTGTCCTCTCTGATAAATCAGGTTGATCCGATCCGATCACACTACCTGGCTGGACATCCGGATGAAATAAATATCCAATCAATAGGAAATTGATCATTAAAAAAAGATAAAAAGAAAAAAGGTCATGGATTCGACTGTGTGGCTGTGAATGTCTGTAGGAAAAAAGAAACTACAGCTTAACTGTGGGACCCACTTGTACATGTCTTAGTACTCTTTTCGTCTCCTTCGATCACAAACTTCAGATATGGTAATGAATTGTCACCACAATTGCCAATGATGCATGTCCTCACATCTTCAATGGCTCCTTCATCGGGAAGCGGATTGGCTGGTGTACGTCACACCACCTGCATAGCTGCTGTATCGACGCTAGCAAGTTTTGTGAGTCTGTATGTGTTATATCCAAACCGTTCAACTATTTGGCGAGATCGTTTTAAGGCATTGGACGAAAAATAAGACAGATATAACCATCAATTGAACCACACCGCAAAAAGGAGTGTGAGATTGAACATCTATTGTTGAAACTCTTTATGGGTCACAAAAGTTTTGAATAAGTATGAATTTTTTTTTCTTCTTCATTAAGGTCCTTTTGACCTTATGAACAGATTGGATGAAAAATAAATGTTATGATAGGCCCTACAAGTTTTTTAACGGTGAAAATCATTATCTCCACAGCTATTTGTGATGTGGTCCGGATGATCTTTGGATATGGTTATCTTTTTGGATAATGATCTAAAATGATATCTTAAAATAGATGAACGGTGTAAATATAATAAATAGGTCAGTATGGGGCATGTAACTTTGATCTCCTTTGAACCGTTCGTACAACTCGGACTACGTTCCGTCTTTCGCACGACACGTACCTACAGCAGCTAGCTGATGCTGATGTGTGGTACACTAGCCAATTCGCTTCCCCTTCATCACCTTCCGAGCAAAACCAGGGCTTCTGAGGAACAGGCCATGGATTCACCTCGACGGAGACATGATCGCGAGTGGGTCAAGCGTATCATTCAAAGCCTCGAGGCGGAAATCGAAGACAACGAGCAAATACCCGTCAGCATCTTTACCATCCCCAAAACCCTGATTTCCCCTAAAATAGAGGCTTATGCTCCTCAACAAGTCGCCCTGGGCCCTTACCATCACCGTCGATCAGACCTCTACGAGATGGAGCGGTACAAGCTCTCTTCGGCTCGAAGAACCCAAAAAAAACTCACCACTGGTAAGTTACGGGACCTTGTGGCCCGCTTCATGAAGTATGAAAGCCGCATCCGGGCTTACTACAACAAATACTTGGATTTCGATGGAGAAACACTAGCATGGATGTTGGCGGTCGATGCCGCATTCCTGTTAGAGTACCTACAGACATTCAACACAGAGATGGCGGCATCACTCACCAGAATTGCTTCAAATATGTCGCATTTGATCGATTTCACCAGACGGAAATTCCTCGGCCGTGCAATCCTAAGAGACATTATCATGTTGGAGAACCAGATTCCTCTCTTTCTACTCAGAGAGCTTCTTGGATTTCACCAAATTGAAAACCCTAATGACGTGCTAGCCAAGATGGTGAAGGGTCTGTACGAAGTTATATCCCCCATCAAAGCCGTGGATGATTTCGCTTCATATGAAGAAGAATTTCTAGCTAAAGGTAATCACCTGCTGGAGCTTATGTATTACATGCTTGTGCCCGCAACAAACCAAGGAGGATCAATCACGATCTCTGTTGGGGTTGAGGACCAAGTCGATAAAGAAGAACATGAGAGAGAAGGATGCTTTAGGAAAGCCTTCACATCCATGTCGAATGCGTTATCACGTCTTTGCTCAGCTCCCACTCGCTGCATAAGAGGGATTTTAGGGCTGGAAGGAATCAAGATCATGGTGAAACTGCCATTGGTAATCATCAGAAAGATTCGTGGTGTTGCCACAGAAGGCGTGCTTGAAAATCTAATAACGTCAGCAGGAGAAGTGGCAGGTGGTGTAGATTCGTCACATTCTCAGACGGACGCGACACCTCTGGCAGAAGAACTCACCATCCCCAACGTAACCCAACTCTCCAACGCCGGCATCAAGTTCCATCCTGCCAATGGTGGCCTCACCACCATTGAGTTCGACCTCTCGTCCACCACATTCTATCTACCGACCGTCGATTTGGACGACAACTCGGAGGTCGTGATGCGGAATCTCATAGCATATGAGGCGTCCGTTGGTCCAGGGATGATGGCATTGTTGCGGTACGTAGATCTGATGAAGGGGATCATCGATGGCGACGAGGATGTGAAGTTGCTTAGGGAGGCGGGAATCGTCTTGAATCATCTGAAGAGTGATGCAGAGGTCGTGAAGCTTTGGGACAACATGAGCAAAGGTGTGACGGCGACGAAGGTGCCGGTCCTCGACAAGGCAATCAACGGCATCAATACATACTACGAAGCAAGATGGAGTGTTAGGGCTAAGAGGTTTATGAAGAAGTATGTTTTTGGCTCATGGGCACTTCTTACCTTCTTAGCAGCCAACATTTTGTTGCTGCTGACCGCTTTGGAAGCCTTTTGTTCCGTGTACGATTGCAGCCGTTGGATTTCTTCTAAGTAAATCCAACTTGAAATGTAGACCATCTGTCTAGTGCAATTTATCCGTGGACAAGTACAGCTCTAGACGGTTAGAATCATCTGATCTGGGTGATTTAAATATCGCCTATCTGCAGATTGGCCCAGTAAGTGGGAGGTCTAGATCTGCATAAATATGTTTGTATGCTGTTGTGGGGTTCTCTTTGATTGTACCAAAAGGCTTTTTATCCTCTTCTTTATTTTAGTATTGGATTCCATTGAAGACTGCATTTGGATTATTCAGTTTTTGCTGGTGGGGCCATTGTTAAGTAACCTTTGGTCCGCTGCCAGCCACCATTTCGCAGGCAGTTCCTCAACATCTCCAACGAAATCGGATTGCGGACTAAGTTACTCAGTACGCTCTTATCGTACTGAGTAAACTATGTTGGGCCCACCGTTAAAGTATGTGGTCTATCCACGCCCGTCCATCCGTTTGCAGGCAGTTCCTCAACATCTCCAACATCGGAAGATTCTACAAAGAATCATTGACCTGTTTTATTTTTCTTTTGAATGTGGACCGTCCGTGTACTCTTCTTAACCGTTTGTCCCCTAGTCATGGATTGAGTGTTAGGATTGCCCTGTAAGGATATTTTGGGCATGATCATCCATGGTGGGCCCAAGGGATAAAATGTTCGAATTATTGACCCATTGGCCCACTTGCACGAACGGAGGCCCTAGTATACCGTGCATATCTTCGAATGAACCATTGGCCCACTTGAAGACAATGAAATTTTCTCTCTCCTGTCTTTTTTAGTCTTGTTGTTTTTGATTTAGTGACCGCTCGTAATTTCAGCTGGTTAGTGGACCCCACCTAACTTAGGGAGGGTTTAATGGCTATCATTCGGAGAAATGCTCCAGTGCTTTCAGAGCCTTGTAAGTTATAATTCTCCTAGATGGCATAAGGACCCTTTATTCAGTACTCCAGTTGATCCATCTGAATTGTCCATTAAGTTCTGAACACATTTCGTATGCTATCGTGCAAAATTCACACAATTAGATGATCCAATCCATCCTTGATTTGGGCTTGTTTTCTACAGCCGTCATTTTTCCATGCAATGGATGGAATTGTTACAAATGCCGAACAGATGTAATTAATCAGAATCACAAGAAATCCAGATAGGCCCTAACAAATTGATGGATCAAACTGTTGATTGGACCTTTTTGTCTAAAAAATCATGACCATCCATGTTAAATACCATTAATCAGATGGTTAATGTTTGTTAAACCGGTGTCATTTTTGCGTGGCATATCTCATGAAATGTTTCTTGACCTAAGCAATAGTTTTGTCTTCTTGTAGTGAATGCAACTAAGAGCACTGTGAGAGCACTGGTGTATGTCAGTATTATTCATTTCCATTATTATAATGTTATAAATATTCCAGTTATTTATTATTTAGTTGAATAAATTAAGCATATAATTCCATCTTTATATATGGGTCTCGTTTCCACCCAGTTGGTGAAATAAGCAGTAGCCAAGGTGATGAAAGAATCTATGCGAGATGAATGTAGATGAATTTGGCCTATCAAATCGATTGATCATCCTTGAAAATGCCATGGCTTGATAATCGGATGAATTTCGTTCGTAGGCACGTGTTGTATTGGTCTATTTTTTTTTTAGCATGCCGCACAACCCTTTGGTATACTTGAATGCAATCAACCATAATTTTTTACCACAAATATCTGTAATGCCCGAGCATAAGCCTCATTTTCCTCTCAGTGTATCAAAATTAGAAGATTGCATGGAAAAAAGGGCACCTGCACATACTTGGGCCTGGATGCTTGAGAAGCATGATCAAGTCCAAGTCAGCGTAGTGAGATCCTCATAAGGACTCAAAAAGCTTAGGGTAAGCTAACCACTTTAATGATTAGGCAAAACAAACAATCCTGGGGTGATATGGAAAATAACAGACATTTTAGTTTGGGTTAGTATCCTCGTAAAGCTTCAGAAAGTGCAGATGCCCTATGGTACTTTTTCGATATTAGTACAGATCGAAAGTGAAAGGGGTTGTGATTGGTTATCTATAATGTAGCAAAAAGTAAGGAGACATTATAACATTTTCCTCAAACCCTCATGACATGTGCGACTTATCTATTTCCAGCTAACCAGCTAACATCGGCACAAAGGCATGTAACAAATTCAGACCATATTTACAATCTAAGGTGGGGTGTCTACTCACTTTGACAGTCGATCGCATGCAACTTCTGCCAAAGAGGGACATTTGTAGAGACCCCACCCCAGATTGACAAGCTGATTAAAGTTGGACGATCTCGTTGGTAAAACCTTAATCTAAATTCAAACTTAAAACTCTAGACTAACCTTAACTCGAACCATAGCCTAAACCCCGACCTAAACTAGAACCCCAACTTAAACCTAGAATCTTAGAAAACCCAAACCCTACAATTTTTAAAACCAAGTTCAACCAAGATAACCCATCGACTTAACTCACCAAGTCATTCCAAGTCGACTCGTTGATCTAAAACCCAACCAACACATCTAGTCAAACCAAGACTTAAATAAACCCAAAACCAAGCCTAAAATGCCAACCCATAAGCCCAATGTAGTTTCACAGCTCGGACACCAAGTGAATATCACTACAAACAGAGATCCCTCGTGCATGTGGGAGACCTCTTGCCAAAGGATGGGGAAACCCGTGCCTTGGGCGGTAGTCTAATCGCTACCCGACATGTGGCAAATCCCTTGCCTCAGCAGGGATCTCCCCACGAGTGCCAGACCTCTCATTACAATATCTGCAAGCGTAAAAATGCAGAAATATCTCTCTTTTTCTTATTTGAATCCAAAATTACACTTTGACCAAGCAATCTAGCTATTTGAATTATTGTGCCATATGCCGATTTGGAATCTTAGCCATTCAAGCCCTTCTTAACCCCAGACTTGCTTAGAATCACTAGAAAATTAGACTTGGGGGCTATAAATAGCCCCCTCCTCTTCTCATTTCAACACACCTCTTCCTTCAGGAAACCCACTTAAGGCCCTTGAGCCTCTCTTAGCCTAGCTATTCCATCCCTCCACCAAGAAGATGGGAGAGCTATAAGAGAGAGTCCAACCCAGGTCAAGCATAGTCTAATCCAATCCAAAGCCACCTGAGTCAGCAAAACCTTGATCATAATTGCTTAATCAAATTCTTACGATATTACCGTTCCATCTAATTCTTACTCGGCTTCGTCTAATCCCATCGTTAGCATTGTGTAACATCTACTCCCTTATCAACCCCCTTACTTAACAAAGTCATCAACTTTACATTACATCACATTCTACAATTGATTGATCCAGGCGTATGCTCTATGGCTTGCCGATATAATCGAATCATGCCCATCAAAAACCCTGGTCAAATAGTTATTATGTCATAAGTATCGCATCATATATATATATATATATATATATATATATATATATATATATATATATATATATATATAATCATCCTTGCATCCGATCAATGCAAATGTATGCTCTATGGCTTGCTAATACCATCAAATCCTGCCCATCAGAAACTTGTGTTGATTTACATTTAACACTATACTATACTACGTACCATCGCATCACTAAAGTGTAAAATCATGAATGAATCCTCGAAGATAGTTTAATCTTGTGGAGTAGAGACCATACATTGTACGGATATAGTTGGGTGTTGTAGACACCCCACGTAGGCTAGCAATTTGATAAAGCGTGAATGATCCTTAGGAATTGAACTTAAACCTCACACCCTACCTAAAATCGTAGTCATTTCCCAAACCTGATCCAAACTCGACCCAAATCTTAGCCATTCCATTACCCTAAACCCTAACTTAACTCAAACCATTACTCAAGCCAAAGCATGCCCAAACCTTCACCCAAAATCAATACATTTTTTGAGCCATTTTCAGGTCATAGTCGAGCCAATTTCGAGCCATTTTTGAGCCAAATGTTCAAAATAGGCTTTGGGCCACTCTCTAGGATTAAAAAAAGCTTACTGGCTAAACTTGGGAAGCAATCACGTGGAGGCGGTAATCAGTTTACCGCCCCACCTCGACAGATGTGCTCCCTAGCTCACTGCTGTTGCTCCCCTTAAAAGTCAACTATATTGATCTGTTTGACCCCAAAATTCATCCTATTTACCATTCTACCAAGTCCTTTAACCTATAAAGAAGCACCACATGGCATCTCCCTTCTCTCTACCAATCCAAAACTGCCACATCATCATTTACCCTTCATAAACCCTCAAATTGCACAAAAGTCATCCCAAGGGGCTATAACCGCCGTCTCTCTTTATTTCACACCAACAATTACCATCTAAGAAAGAGAAGGAGATTGAGAAAGAGAGGAAGAGAGAGAGAAAGTGAGTCTCCGGATTCTCTAGCTTTTACATATTCAGCAAGTTCTAGCCGATTGTGGGATTTTGAGATAATTGGCTAGTGACGACTCTAAGTTTACTGCATCATCAATCCGAATCAGCCCCTATCTAAACCATAAATTAGCGTGGGTGCCAATTTCTAGTGTTCACAGAATGGCGACTCGCTCCATTGGGAATTTTGCTAGTCGACGCTAGTTAAGACCTGGCTCGAAAAAGTATGGTAATCCAATCTTAGGGAATATTCTACATATAAACATTTGCATTCATACCTTGCATAAAAAAATAAAAAGAAAATAAAAATAAAGATGAGGATCGATCTTTGGCTTGCACCCATTCAAAGCTTCCGCTCACCCCATGCTTACCCGATCCAAAGTTGTCATGACAAACCAAAAAGAAAAAACCATTGTGCCTAAAAGGCATCCCTCGGATCACCTGATCTCATGGCTAGTAATACAGAAACTACCACATCCATGGCCGATGTGGCCTAAAATATCAATGCTTTGTAGGACCTTCTTACCCAATGTATTCAAAGAGAGGCTGTCCAAACTATACAAGTATCTTCGCCAAGTGCCTCAATCATCTTAACTTTTCAGCATCCTCCTCACAATGGAAGTCGCTTTCAAGGCCAATTTTTCCCAGCTGACAATCCTTTAAAAAAGCCTCTCATTAATGAGAGCTACTACCAAAACCAACCTACCGCAACTAGGAAACCCAACCAATTACAACATCCTCTTCCTAATTGGAGATCCGATCAATTCCAAGGGGCAAAACCCCTCTCATCTGGTCCTTCCAAAATCGAAGAGCTCCAAGAGAAATTGTGAGATATGCAGAGGAAGCTATGGAAGCAATAGGGGGTAGATATCCAATCCACCAAGTTCAAGGATCTTTGTCCCTTCCCTGATGCAAAGGTACCTTAAGACTTTAGGGTACCAAATTTCAACAGATATGATGGTACATGGTATCATATGGACCACTTAAGAGCATTTTGTGGAGACCTTAATACTATGGCGGATAATGACGAAGCGTTGATTTGTCTATTTCAAAAATCATTGAAAGGCGATGCGTTACATTGGTATATGTCATTAGACTACCATCGAATCAAAACTTGGGCAAAACTTCTCAAAGCATTCATCGACCAGTTCGTGTACAATCTTGATGTAGCACCCAAAAGGATAGATCTTGCAGCATTAAGGCAAAGGAATGATGAGTCATTATCAACTTACATTAGATGATGGCGGGCCATGGCCACTAGAATGAAAATACCCATTAGCGTCTATGAGAAAATCTCCATGATTGTCCATTCGACAAACCCAAGTATCTCTAGATACCTCATCTAGTATTCATATACTAACTTTACCCAACTCATCCGTGCCGAGGAACAAGTCGAAGACGGAATAAGGGCCGGGACGATCTCCCCCTGGTGGCCTCATCAGGCCTCCCCAGTATAATAGATAGTGGAAAAAAGGTCTACTGGATATAAGAACGATAACAGAAGTGTTCCTGACCTCTATCCAACAGCAGAAGATAATCTTGTCACCTCTACCCAAGGCACTCAATTCGCCCCTCAAGAGGGACAATGACAACAACAACAGTAAAAGAAGATTCCTCAGTACCCCAATCATGGTCAGTAGATGGGGATGACCCGAGAACCTAAGCAGTTTACACCGATAACCTAAAGCTACAGTGAGATACTAGCCACATTAGTCCAAAGGCAAATACTTACATCGCTACTACCTAGACCCCCACCAAACCCTTTGCTACAAAACTATAATGAAAATGAGTATTGTGCATACCACCAATCTTAAGGCCACATAACAGACCATTATTTCACCCTAAAACATGTGGTCCAAGATCTAATTAATAGCCAAAGAATTGTGGTTACCTCTCCCGCGGTTGTCTCAACTAACTACATCATCCAAAATCCCCTGCCATGGCACAAGTAGGCCCCAGCTCATCAAACACTCCTGCCACTAATATCATCAGGGTGAATCACCTTGCCACCTAGTCCAATCCATTCATGCAATCACTGCCAACCCAACACCAATACTCCTGATTCTTCAAGGGGCACACCCAGCCAGTTCAATCTCTGCGCCCTTAAATATGCAATGGGCATCTCCAACCAGTCCAATCTTCATGCCCCAAAGTCTGCAAGAGCCACTCCCAATCAATCCAGTTCATACATATTTTGTCTTACAAGGGGCACCACTTGCCTATTCGGCCCCTACTCCAACTATCAGAAAATGCTTATTCCTCGATCAACATATCGCATGCCCTAACAAAACTAAGGCCCATCTTCAATCATGCATTGACTTTCCAGGAAGGACATTCTGCTATTCAAAGTGATTTTCCTAGATCTACTTAATCTTCGATACTTCAAGAGAAGAGTTTAGGATGGGTGGTTCCCGCCTCTAGGAGAGAGGTCGAGGGAGAGATTAATGACAAGACCTGATTACTCCCAAAACATCAACCATCACTTTTCAGGTCTTTGACATTACAACTTCATTTTATCTCCTCCTTGATCGATCTTGGATCTAAAGAGTCAAGGTTTTCTTTAATTCTTCACCAAAAGGCCAAGTATATTTTCAGAGACAAGGTGCTAGCCATTCTGGATGATCGAGGGAGAGATTAATGTCAAGACCTGATTACTCCCAAAACATCAACCATCACTTTTCAGGTCTTTGACATTACAACTTCATTTTATCTCCTCCTTGATCGATCTTGGATCTAAAGAGTCAAGGCTTTCTTTAATTCTTCACCAAAAGGCCAAGTATATTTTCAGAGACAAGGCGCTAGCCATTCTGGATGATCCCGAACAAATCTTTCTGATGAAAGCATCCAATCATCAAGAGCTAAATATGCCGTTAATAGATGTACAGTGGTCCAGTGAAGACATCCCATACCATAGTCTCGAGATTGAGACTGTGAATTACATTCCTCTTGCATGTCCCATCGGATCAAACCATGTCTTCCCACCAGTCGAGCGCTAACATTTTTATTATCAGCTCGAATATCAAGAGAATGCAGGCATTAGAGGACTAGAATATTAGGTGAGATAGCAAAGCACAAATATATCAAAGGAGGGAAAAGTAGGCAAGAGGAGGATGATCCCTTCATCCACACATCAATCGGATCTATCAGATGAGGGATCATCTATCTGGTTGGTAGGCCGAATGTAACACCCCGTACTTTTTCGTACTCGGGTGTTACCATTTAAATCAAATTTAGCACAAGCCTATGAGGAAACACACGTATCCACCTTACAACACATCATCCAATGATTCACACATCATTCATCGTAACCATTTGAGTTAGGATATGACACGGGTCTAAGGTCAACACATTTTGAATTAACCCTTGACTTCTCATAGGAGGGATTGCGTCATGAACGATCATATGACCTACGATCTAACCATTCGACCACAAAGTTGTTTGTTGGATTGTTTGAGGTCATCAACTAAACACTAAAGTCCTTGTTGTATGGCCCACTGATTGCATAATCTTTGAACTAATGATCCCAAAAGGATCTATAGAAGCCATTGACCGAAGGAGATCTTACAACAGGTGTCTATAGACCCCACTTGGATTGTAACAAGTGCACTAGAGAAAGTACAGCCGCTGTGTACCAAACCAAGACCCATGTATTATGACCCACTTATAATTAAAATAATCCATTCTTTTTATCAAAGCCATATAGGGGGTTGGGTGAAGGAATAAATGTTACAGATCGGGGTGTGGCCCACATAAATGAATTAGAGAAAAGTAGAAGAAATTGTACAAAATAATAATAACAATAATAATAGTAATGATAAGGTTATTAAAAACATTGTAATAATGATATTTAATATTATAAATGTGTATGGAGTCATTTGACCCCAAAACTAGCCATTGATTTTTAGCTAAGTGGTCCCTAGGACCATGTTAACCACTGATATTTAGATTCAGAATAATTCGACCATTAGATTGATGGAAATCCACCATTAAAACTATAAATCAATTCGTATGGCCCACCTAAGCTTTGGATTTGACTGACCTTTGCTTAGAGGCCCTTATTGGGACCTATAAACGGAATGGTTGGTGTGGATTTCTCGAAAACATCCTTGTGGGCCCCACAGCTATTTCGTGTATGCACAAGAGGAGGTGCACATGTGATGCACGGGACCAAAGAGGCTTGGTCAAATCGGGTTGACCCAACAGTTTCCCATACAAGGAGGGTTCTCCTCCCACTTTCTGCCAATGTCTGTTTCAAACGGACTACTTCCATTTATGTTAATCTGTGGCCCACCATCATGGCTTAGGGCCATGATCTGGTCCATCCATCTGGTAGAGGTTTCGAAAGGGATCCAAACCTCATAGGTTTTGCAAGATGATGGGCCCGATCACATGTACGACAACAGTTGTAAGAAGGCTAGTGTGTAGGTAAGTTGTGTTTCCTGCCCTCTCAAAACCAACTTGTTGTGATTAATGTGGGCCACCTTGATACGATCCAAATCGCTTAGGTTGTAGGCCTCTCAAATCCATCCAGGATGGTGGGACCCTCATCGATTCTTGCACACATGCGTGTACGAAAATTCGGCCCAAAGTCACCCTCTCATGAGCATTCCATTTCCAAAAATGGAAACTGTTCCTTTCCTTTCAATGACAGCTGTTGCGATCTGTGTGAGCTCTCTCTCCCTTTATCCTAGCCGTCTTTCTCACACAATCCTAGCCCTTCAGGGCTAGGGTTTTATAAAAGAAAGAGATGGAAAGAGAGAGCAGTGGTGGGAAGGTACGTTAGTGTGTTGTCACGATACCAGCCACCCATCCGTTTCTGAAAAACCACTCTAAATCAATTAAGAGCATCCAAATCGGGATATAACATCCCAGGAAACCCTAAAACCCCATCAACATGAGGGAAATCCATAGCCACATCAGCTTCATTCAGATTTTCCAAAAAACAGTTTGTTTCCTTCCACCTTTGAACCCACCATGAAAACGTCATTGAAGCTTCATTTTTCTACTCCTACAAGCACCACATGGAAGGTTTAGACCCTCCAGTAACCTCATTTCGAAGAAAGGTGGCCCGCATTCGAATCTGCCATTCGATCCAACCTTCTCCCCCACCGTTCTTCCACACCGTGTGGGACGGGGCTAAGTCTAGACTCCATTTGTTGCAAACTAAGAAAGAAAAGGAGAAGGAGAGAGTGACTGAGAGGAAGGAAAAATGAGACAGAGAGAGCCGAGGTAGTGCCGCACTCCCGTCTAATTTTGAGTTGAAGTCAGGGGCTGCCGCAATGGCTCAACTCAGTTGAGCTATCTGTCCTAAGTTGTTGCAGTCCATGAAGAAAAAGAAAGGAGTAAGGAAGAAGAAGAGAGAAACAAATGAAGTAGAAAGAGAGATGTGAGGCTGTTGTTACTTCTGCTGACTTAGTAGCTGAGTTTCGGTCTGATTGAGTTGGTGGATCTAGTCTAGCCACACCGTCTGGTAAGAAGAAGAGAAGAGAAGGAGAATAAAAGAAAGAAAGAAAGGAGGAAGGAAGAAAGGAGAGAGATAGGGTGCCATCAATCTGCTGCCATGGTAAGTCGTAGACTTGGCCTGTTCGAGTTTGGATTCGTGCAGGCCCTTGAATGTCCAGTTCACTACTGAACCTAAAACTGCCCAGCTTGTTGTTCGAGTTGCAGGCCTGCTGGATGTTCTAGTAGGAAATACAGGGAAAGGGAAGCAGTAGAAGAAGAAGAGAGAGAGAAGAGAGAGAGAGAGAGGGAAGAAGAAGCAGAAGAAGAAGAAGAAGAAGAGAAGAAAGGGAAGGGAGCTGTCCTAGCCAAACCCAGTTGACTCACCGAGTCACAGTTGAAGGCTGGTGCATCTGGGCATTTTCAATCAGGCTTTGTATGAGCCCATGATTTGCTGGACTTACAACATGAGAGTGAAGAAGAAGGAAGTGAAAGCGATGGTGAGGAAGAGGAAGATAGAGGAAAGGAAATTTAAGTACTTCTAGGTTGCAGCAGAGTTAACTCAGCTGGAATCGAGTCCAAATGGGTTGAGTCAGGCTTGAGACTGGTCCAGGCATGACTGGAGCTCTAAAATAAAGAGAAAGAGCTGGGCGGTTAAGTGGAACCGAGTTAAGTCGAGTTCTAAATTGAGTTGATTCAACTCGAACCAATTAGGTACGTCTTTTCCTCCCACCTTACATTAGATTTTAAATTAGAGCTTTAGTTGGTTGATTGATTTCCTAATCTTAACTAAGATGTAGCCTAACATCGCACTTTCAATTCCATTTTGTTCGAGTTGAGGGTGAGTCGAGTCAAGTCTATCTCGAGAAGACTCTAAGGGTACACACACTTCCTATCAACAATGTAGGTGGTTCAAAACACAAGGTGATGATTTCTTCTCCTTGATCATTCCATTTTCTCATTAGCTTAAGTGATATTTTTTATTTTAATTTTGATTTGATAATTAACATTTCTATCTCATGATTACATGTGCTAGTTGTTGGAATTGATTGCTAGATTATATGCTCAATATTTATCTTGCATATTTTCTCATGTTTGTGGATTGCTTATGGAACTTAAACTGGTACATCAATCAGCGGGAAATCCCACTTATAAATGTACACCCATACTTGGGATGTAACTTGATTGATTGTGTTTATAATGGGCCCTCGATCTGGTGGTTATTTGAATGATGGGTTAAATGGAATATTGATGTGGGCCTACCATCCATGGGTTGTTGTGTCTAAGTGATTTTTGAGGATGGTCTTTTATCACATAGTTTTAATATTCGTCCTATGTATTTTAGTTTTGATATTTGCTTTATGTGGCTTCTACTTAATATTTGCCCTACGTGGCTTCGATGATTTATTTCTACATAACTATGCAATGGTAAGTCCCATATATTGAATTAGATTGGCCACTAGTCGATAGGTTTCCATTAAACAGGTGGTAGCCTAATGAGCTGGGGATGGTGGTCATGGGACATTATGTTCGAACTGTTGGCCTATGCTGGGTGATGAACTCCCCATAGTGACCTCTAAGCTTTCTTAAATTGGTTAGTTGTAAATGGAATAACAATGGTTGAGCTAATCATGCATTCATAGCATATGGGCGATGAAGGGTGGCTAATTCTAGATGGTATAACACATGACTAATAGGATTTAGTTGGGGTATCATTTCACTAGCTCTCAGACCATCGACTATTGGTCCACTTTCGGTGAGCTTGACACTACGCATGTATGATGTACTTTCACTGGTGACTAGCCACATGCATGGGTTTTGCCCAAAAACCAACTAGATTAGTATCCCCAGTTGATATGCACTCACACATTCATACATTTAGTAAGACTGCATCATGTATTGTTTTAAATGCTTTTTATTTATAATTATGCTTACCTAATGTAGTGGTGTGTAATCTTGAGGGGAATTCACACTAAGCTGGCCACTCATTCATTAAATATATAACCGTATAGGTAGCATAGGTGGCTAAGATGATATTCGTGTTCATATTGATGAGGAGCAAGTTACGATTGTTGATGATGCATGATTGTATTTGCTAAGAGTTGCTACGTGATTTTATAGCTTAAGATTTGTTATAATTTACTTCGTTCCACATGCGATATTATTTCTTTTTGTAATTGTAAGTATTGGGACATTGGTTTGTATAAGTCATTATGGGCAAACTCTCGTATATTCTAAATATAAATGTAAATTTTTCTTTATGTTTGATTGTCCATCTTTCGCTAAACTGCTAACTCTGAAAGAAAAAAATGCCTGAATTTGACTATCTTTAAAGGTTAACACTTAGGTTTTTGGAGAACGAGTCATATACTCGGGTTTTGAAAACTCGTGGCATTGCAGTTGGTATGAGAGCATAGTTTGGACAAACCAGGCCTTTGAGAAATGAACTTATACAAATTATAAATGTCTCAAGTAGAATGTCGGAAATTAGAAATTTGAACTTAGGTGAATCTCCCTTAGACTTAAGGAAAATTTTGAGAATATAGAAGTCCAAACTTAGGTTCCCTTAGAAATTATTAAGATAGGCATTTGAATTGATATGGAGTCTCATTAAAATTAGGAGAAATTGAGAATATAGAGAGTTAAAATTTTAGGCCCCCTAGAAATTTATTTGGATGACCGTAGAACTAGAAATGAACTTAGGCCCCTTTGAACATTTTAGGTTTAGTCGTTTGAACTTTGGTGAATTTCCCTTAGAATTAAGGAAAAGTGAAAATATAGATACCTAATATTTTAGGTTCCTTAGAGAGTTGTTTGGATAATCCTAGAACTTACGAACCAAACTTAAGTCCCTTGAAAATTTTTGGTTCGGTCATTTTAAATTAGAACAAAAACTTTAGTTCCCATGTAAACTGTCACGCTCCAAACTCAGAAACCGGGCTTACAAAATTCCTGATTGCTGAATCTGGTACCGACATCCTCCATAGTACCCCATTCTCAGCTCCCGCCACCCATACACTAGGTTCCGATCCTAGGATTCTACAAGGAGGACTTCTAATATGGTTTTGATTCGTAATGAGCATAACCATAAGTATAAAACCACAAACAATAGCCACAAGAACACCATCACAAAATCCACTATGATAAAAAACTTTAAAGTATAATGCGTATGAAGGAAAATACAAGATAATAATAATGGAAACTCCTGAAACTCGACTGCACGCTCCTACTGCGGTGAAGTTATGGTTGCGTCCTAGTGTCACCTGAACGCATCAATCATGCATAAACTTATAAAAATCTTAGAGGGCGGTGTAAGTGTGTGCGCAATATAAGCGTGCTCAGAATGCAACGTCAGAGTAATGTAGAATCATGCTGATGAGTACATGAATGCAATCAGCTATACCAAGGCTATGCGGTGCAAGATATAAATGCTATTGGTCTTATCAAGACCATATGATGCGAGATGCAACTCACACATGCCAATCCTCATCCACATATCAATGTAGCTCCTCACTAAAGCATCAAATATCAGTACGGTTCTCACTCTGGATAATCACCGGGGTTTAGTACACTCCAAATAATACTGTCCCTTTCTCAGGCGCGCAGTCAAAGTGAGCGTAAGAAACTTTACTATCCGCCTAGCCAATAGTCTACCGATACCTATCAGGCACGTCGATAGCAGACCCATTCACGAGCTGGTCATACTCAGCCTAGCAATGGCCCTTACCCTCGGTCGAGTAAGGCCACACCCCTTTCCAACCGACCACGACACAGTGGGAGACGCGGCCTCCTGGTAATTGGCCCTCATGCGCTCATGTATCCACTCGGTCTCGACGTTAGAGTCATCCTCTGGTACCATCGGGTTTAAGGATTTTCACCCAAGGACATCATGGCACCCCAATGCTAGAAAAAATATTTTCGGTATCCGATCCTACCATCCACAATGTGCCTGTGGAGGCCATAGCCCTGATGTCGTTGGGCATACAGTAATCATGTCACACAAATGCAAAGTACATGAATCACACTACTAGTCATGCAGCAATTCTGCATGTACCGCGTGCTCATGTAGGGCTATTCTGCCTATCAGGGAGCCCATAAACAATTTGCCCGAAGGCATATGCTATGATCAGTCACTCCTCATATCAAGTATACATATAATGCGTATGATCATGAATCATGGAACTATACTAAATATGTTATATGGTGATGGATTCTGTTCATAACGAAGATGGGCCTAGATGGCCTACACACTACAAGTATGGGCCTAATAATGGGCCCTAGGGAGAGTTACAATGTAGACATTTAACCATCATTGCTCTTACAATGTGGACGTCAAATCATCATTGTTCCCAAGGCATAACCGCTAAAAACATCATTACATACATCATGGTGGGATCTCACATCGCAATGGGCCTCATATAACTCACATTCGACCCACACAAAGGCCTCACATACGTCTCATTGGGCCTCATATACATCAACTGAGCCGTATCATGTGAACCGCTCCAATGGACCAACATGCATCAAATGGGCCGCACTAATGGGCCCATATACATCAAATGGTCCACATCATGTGGGCCTCAAATACATCAAATGGGCCGCATCATGTGGGCCACATCAAATGTGCTAAATCAAATGGGCCGAATCAAATGGGCTAATCAAATGGGCCGAATCGAATGGGCCGATTCAAATGGGCCGATCAAATAGGCTGAATCAAATGGGCTGAATCAAATGGGTCGATCAAATGGGTCGAATCAAATGGGCTGAATCAAATGGGCCGATCAAATGGGCCCAAACCAACCACACCATTCACCTATTGCTAGAGATCATTTTAGAGTATTATGCAAAAATATGAGTCATATCAAGAGATCATCTGGACCATACCACACATAACAATGGTGATAAAGGGTCCCACAATTAAGATTTCAGTGGGCCCCACTAGTTTGTTCATAAGGTCACAAAGACTTGAGCAGGGAGGAAAAACAAATATTATATTGATTCAAAACTTCTGTAACCCAAAGGGGTTTCAATGGTAAACGTTCAACTTCAATATTTTCTGTAGTGTGGTCCACTTGATACTAGATCTGTCTTATTTTTAGTCTCAAGCCTTAGACCAGTTGCCAAATGGATGGACGATTCAAATGTAACACATATAGCAGAGTGGGGTCCATGAGCACATTTAATAGATGGACGGTCTGGATGTTGCGCAGGCATCAGAGGGCCCCATGTTCCTGCTGCTGCACGTATAATAGTCCTATGTGTGGGGTCCCACCGTCCTTTGGTGTGGACGGTGTGGATAAAACACATACGTCAGGCCCCATGGCACCATCCAGACCCACCTGGACAGTGTTGATCTTCATATATATTAAAGGTGGATCCCACGTGGGAGTGGCCCACCATAGTCTTAGTTTAATATAATATATTATATTATATAATATTACATTATAACTTTAAAGCACCCAGCGTCCAGAGAGTCTGAACACTGGATGGAAGGCCGAATGGGAGGTTGTTTGCACCGATGTGGGCCCATCTCCACACGTGCAGCATGTGTGGAGTGGTCCCCACTCCCTGCTGCTGCATGATATAGACGTACATCATGATGGGGTCCACACATGTGGCCGACATTAACTCCGGATCAAACTGATACTTGTGTTTTCCTTCATTTAGGCCTGTCCAAACGGACTACCATTGGGCTACTCAGTGGACAGCATTGATAAAATACATCATGGTGGGCCACACACACACAACATCATCCATGAGAGAGAGAGAGAGAGAGAGAGAGAGAGAGTGGACAACATTGATAAAATACATACTTCATGGTGGGCCACACACACACACACACCATCATCCATAAGTGAGAGAGAGAAAGAGAGAGAGAGAGAGAGAAATGAGAAGGGGAGGGACCCCGCCACTATTGGGCCCTTCCTTATACAATGCATACATCAAGTGGGTCCCACAATAAGTGGGCCCTTAAAATAAAAATCAACGGTTGAAAAATCATAAAATCACCCACTAATTGGCCTCCTTCTTTAGCTCTTTGGACTCCTTAGCTCCTTGTCTTTAACTTTGATGGAAGTTGATGGAGATTGGAAGGTTGAGATGAGAGATGGAGAGTGGGAAAGTGGGCCACACTTGGCTTGGGAAAGCTTGGACGTTTGGTGCTTCTCTTGGGAGTTGGAGAGTGAAGATAGAAAATGAGAGAGCGAGAGAGAGAGAGAGAGAGAGAGAGAGAGAGAGAGGGAGAGAGAAATGATGGATGAAGTAGTTGTTGTAAGGAATGGGGATGGGGAGGTATGGGTTTGGTTGAAATTTGTGTAATGGTGGAATGGGTGGGGAGAGAGAGTGTTGACTTGGGGAAAAGAGGGAATAGGTGCTTGTACTTGGGATAGTGTGAGGTGGCATTAGGGTATGGAGGATATACTTGACTGAATTGATGTGACGGATCGTAGAGATTCTCTCAGAATTCGCAATACGCGGTGTTTCTTCGGAATGAATGCGATCCCACATCTTCTGGCCCGGGTATCGTATCGGCGCGCGAGACACGACGTTGGAACCTCGACGCGGTTACTAGGGTACAAGTTTTGAGTCGAGTCGACTCCGATATGTAGGACTCAGGTTAGGATCATATACAAACATTGGATATAGGTTGAGGGTTGCTGAAATTCGACCGAGAGGACCGCGGAAGCCTATGGAACAGTACAAACTGTGATACGGGCCTTACAACTCTCCCCTCCAAATAAAAATTTCATCTTCGAAATTTACACTAGCATTGCAAGTAAACATAACTCATAAGAAGAGAAAACATGGCATCATCATATAAAATCAGAGACAACATACAAGATACAATATATAATCAATCATCAAAGAGATGGGGATAGCGCTCTCGAATATCGACCTCGTGCTCCCAAGATGCCTTATCAATAGAATAGTGACCCCACTGAACCTTCACCAAGGGAATGACCTTGGTCTAAAGGACTTACTCCTTCTAATCAAGAATACAAACTAGCTGCTCAATGTAATAAGCATCTTCACCAATCTCTAGTGACTGCCAATCAATAAAAGGAATGATGTTTGACCCACACTTCCTCAGTATAGAGACATGAAAAAATTTGTGGACGTCAAACAATTGAGATGGCAAGGCAAGCCGATAGGCCACAGCGCCAACGCGCTCAGTGATCTTAAAAGGTCTAATGAATCTCTGGGCAAGCTTACCCTTCGCTCCAAATCAAACTACGCCCTTTATGGGGGAGACCTTGAGATATACTTTGTCCCCAATTGCAAACTTTAAGGGACGACGCCGGTGATTAGCAAAACTCTTATGCATCCTCTGCCTGATGATATCGATAGCCTCTAACGTCCGCTGCATAAGCTCGGGACCTAACAAACGCCGCTCTCCAACCTCAGTCCAACAACTTGAAGATTTGCACGGTTTGCCATATAATACCTCAATAGGAGCCATGCTAATAGTTACCTGATAGCTATTATTATATGCGAACTCAGCCTATAAGACCCGTATCCTAAAACGTACTGTTCCGTCGACTCCCGCGATCCTTCCCAACGAATTTTGACAACCTACGACCTATGATCGACGTTTGCACACGACCCTAAGTCGTATCCTGTAGATTTGAGTTGGCTTAATCCGAGAATTGTACCATTACGACCGCACCGTCGCCTCGGTTCCAACGCCGCATCTTGCATACCGATCCGATACCCTAGCAAGGAGATATGGGCCGGCGTTTATTTTGAAGAAAATGCCCCATCAATCAATCAATCAATCAATCATTGTCAAGTAAAAGAGTAACCCATGCTTTCTTTCTTCACAAGTCAAGCAAACCCCAAAAGTCAACAAGTCTCTCACCTCACCCATCACTCACCTCACATCCATCACCCGTCACTCTCTCTCCTTATAACCCTCTCTCTCTCTCTCTCTCTCTCTCTCTCTTTCTCTTCACAAATTCCAAGCAACCAAAAGAAGTGGTGGATGTCCATGCATTTTTAAGGAGAGAAAGTGTGTTGTGTGGCCCACCTTTCCATCCCAAAATCCTTCATCCTAGCCATTCATTTAACATCTTCCACCATCAAAGTGAGACACAAGGAGATCGACTTTCCATCGGACTAAGAAGATCGAACGGTGGGCGCTTTTATAGGCCTAGATTTCTTATTTTTATAATGGGCCTAGTGAGGCCTACCGATTGATGATATGGATTTTACTTTGGTCCCTAAGATGTGGCCAATGGCCCACCTTGATCCTCAGGATCATTCCATGATGGGGCCATTCTCCATGGACCCTATCATGATGTTTATTCTCCTTGCATGAGTAGGGTCATCTACACCTTACATTTTGGTGGAGAAAGGATCTCCACCATTGATTTTCGATTTGATGGGCCCACATATAATGGGACCCACTTGATGTATGATTGAATGTAAGGGAGGGCTCATAGTGGCGGAGCCCTCCATCACACGTGTCCCTCTTCTCTTTCTCTCTCTCCCTCTCTTTCTTTCATTTATTTTTGTGTGTGATAATGTGGTTGTGTGGCCTACCTGGATGGATCCCACCATGAAGCATGTATTTTATGCAAGCCATTTGTAGGTGGGGCCCACTTTACATGTGTTGTACCCACATCATCCACCATTTGGTGGCCCACCTGAGCAGGGCCCACCTTATATGCGAGGGTGTCCAAACCGTCCAGCGTCTAGGGACGCTGGACGTTAACTAAAGACACAAATATTAGCTTTGTTTCAAAATTTTGGGAAGGGCTGCCCCTGCAGGCTCCACCTTGATGTATGGGTTTAATCCAAGCCATCCATTCCATTCCTTATATCATTTTAGGCGTTGAGCTGAAAAATGATGCTGATCCGAATTTCTGGTGGGCCATAGCATTGCAAACAGTGTTTTTTGCCGTTGAAATACACCCTGATATTTTTGTACCCCAAAATATGTTGAATATTGGGCTTGATAGGTTTGTCTTGGACCATAAAAACCAATGGTTGGGTCAGATTTCCCCATGTGGGCCCCATGTATAAAAACTTTTCTCTCTCTCAATCTCCCGCACCATTGTTCCAAACATAAAAATCATCATCAGCGTATTCGTTAGATTGCATCATTAGAGAGGATTTTGGTATGTTGCAACCTATTTAATTTTTTCTATTTATTTGTTTTGCACTCTTTTTTTATTTTTATTTTTTAATACCCGTTTGGCTGCACCAATATTGTATGTGTTTGGGAGTCTTGAAATCGAGAATGTGTTTGGGAGTCTTGAAATCGCAGTCCAGTGGAATTGATTTCATCCAGAAATTGCTATCGCATTCACATCAACAAGTGGAATTGCGATTTTGTTTCCCTTTGATGGAAAAGGAATAGTCCTCTTTATTGCCGAATCTGCTTTCCTTGCATTTCCAAACATGATGCCTTTTTAATGCAAGGTATCCCCTTCCATCCAATTTCCCATAGATGGATTTTATGAAAAATTCCCAGAAGACAACCATTTCTATATCATTTTGTCCTGTCTTGAGAGATCTAACCCTCAACAGAGTAATGAGCTCCTTCTCATAACCTATCATGTTTCTTTTGAAATAGGAGTCCAAACAATTTGGTTACTGACTGTCTCATAGCTATTAATCTTTCTAAACTGATAAGTTGTAAAAGTTGTAATGGAAAGATGGATGTCCTAGGATCATGCATAATATTCAAGAAGCTTCTTTTGTTATTTAGTGGTTGCATTTTGATGTTAGAAAAGCCTCTTTTTACCGTTTATGATATATCCATGGTTACTGGTTCGCTTCAGCATTCATTTATCAGTTTACTAGTTATGAACACACCTGTTATATAATTTTTAAACTTCCTTCCAGTCATTATGGCTATATTTGTTTTGTTCGTTGTAGCGAATGTTGCATAGTTCAGCAACAATGTGATGAGAAGTGGTCTCAGCTGCCATGCTGATACGATTGGGAAAACTTTGCAGATCATGGCTGAAGCTATCTGCTTGATTTTGTTGAAGATGCTGGTTAATGGTATGATGTGAATATAACATATCTGTTACTTTTCTTTTCATGGGTTTTGGAATTGTGGTTTTATACTGTTGATGCTATACTACATTTCTATTTTATAATTAAGCATTGGTAAGGAAACTGTTTACTGGTTTACTGGTCTTGCATTTGGAAGTGTTGTGTAAGATTGACTAGTAGGATGGCTTCCACTGGGCCATAATCTGAATGGAGAGTTAAATTCACACATATTAGCGACATCTTCCTTTATTAAATCAGTATCAATGTGTCAAATGCATAGATAAGTGGGTCATAAATTGAATTATGACTGGAATTTACAAATATTAGTATCTACTACCTATCCTTGAATTCTTCTGCTATTTTTCCCCAAAACAGGCAGTGATAATTTTCATTAGTTTCTTTTGAAATATTCTTAGTAATTTATACATTCAAGGCTAGCAATACATGGTTTTGGTTCTTACAGTCGTGTAGTTCAAGTAAACAAAAATATCCTTTCTTCATGGACATTTATAAGGATTGAATAAATAGATAGGTGTTAACTGTTTTGTTGATATTGTGCTTTCATGATTGATTGTTTCATTAGTGGATTGAATAAATGGATGAGTAGTTTAAACAAATATTTAATTGTTAAATGGCCCATCTAGCTATTGTTAGCTCTGTTATTTTATTTTAACATTGCAATTAATGGCTTATTTTTTAATTCATATATTCTATCCTCGTGGAATGCTACTTTTTTATTTTTTTTATTCCTTACGTGTGCATGATTTTGATCAATTGCACATAAATTTAGGTCTACAAGCACTTCAGCCTTTTGATGTCACTTGTGCTTAGGAGTGGATCACATGAAGGATTTGTTTTTTATTTTATTTTTATTTTTTTAAGGGGGCTACACCTATTTTACTTCATCACTAATGTGCAACATGTGGAGCACATCCTTTTCATATAGCTATCTAATGTACATTCTTTTGTTCTTATGTCTTTCCTTGCACTAAATCACACTTCTGCCATTGGACAACTCTAGGCCACTGATCATTACTTGAGTAGAATATTCATCGTCTTCAGAGACATTCCTCATTTTTAAGTGAGCTGAGGCTGTTTGTGTATATTTTGTTAGCATTGTTTCTTTTAGAATCCAGTGAATGAATTTGACAGCCATTGTAGAGGTTCGGACGAGATCAACTGGTTCTTGAGGAATGTTCCATGGGAAAGAACATCTAATGGGTGTTTTTCATATTTAATCTTTTAGCCTTTAAAAAAAAAAAAATAAAAATAATGCAAAGGTGGTCTCTCTGCATTTCAGAACATGAATGAATTCATGGAAGTGGGGAGAGAGGGAGGATAGTTGGTGAAATTTAGGATGGTGATTTTTATTTATTTATTTTTTTTTTTTTTTGTGTTTTTCCATAATGAGAAGATATTGGTGAGATCATAGGGAGGGAGGCAGACAGTTCCTGAATTTCTTGTTGTATGTGTATTCCTGTGATGAAAAGAGAAGATGTTGGAGAGATCTAGGGGAGGAGTAGACAGTTTCTAAATTTTTCTGTTGTATGTGTGTTCCTATAATGAAAAGAGACCCCAAATAACTGGGACCAGCTATGATGTGGTGGTTCTGGTGAACCTAGGTTGCAGGATTGAATCAGTTTCTTTATTGCTTAAATTTTTGCTATGAATTAAAATATTAATTATCACTTAAATTCTGTTTTCTCTTTATATACTAGACTTTCTGTTTTCAAAACTTTGTTAACAACAACAACAATAATAGGGAGTTGGCTGAATTTGTAATTCAATGGGTTTGTGTTTAAGGACTGGTTTCCAACGCTTGTTGTATGTTTTGTTGCATGCATGGATTGTTGTATACTTAATGTAAGGCAACTTGTCTAAATTTAGCGAGATTTCCTAATGTAGTCGATAATCTGTGAAGGAGGTAAGGTAAGTAGACCATGTAAATGAGGCAATCCCTTCTCCTTAGGTGATTTGCCTACTTTTGGTTCTGTTTGAATGCACTAAGGAATTGGATTGTGATGATTAGTTTGATAGAGTGGAAATGGTGGAATTGTAATTACCTTCTGAGTACTTAGAAGGAGGATTTACCCTCAAATCGTAGTTTGTTTCCTTTAGACTCCAACTTGGCAATAATGAAATTACAATTGGGATTGAAGTCCCTCACAATAAACAGTTGAGGAAATTGCAATTTGGCCACTTCCAATGTATTGTCCTAGTTATTGCAATTCAATTCAATAGTGAATCCAAACATAGCCTTAGATTTCCACTAGTGGTGGAATTTATCTGGTTTTTACTGTGAACAGAAGCATTCTCATTAATGGCACCATGGTTTAAATAATCAACTAGTACGACTTTGTATTTTTTTAGTCATATTAGTTATTGTTTGAATTGTGGACCAAAAGCATCTTGCCCACTCATCTAGTAGGCCACATATGTATGCCACACATGTGGACTGTTTGCAATTCTCGTACCATCCATTGTATTGTACATGAGTAGCACAACCGATTTGTTTTAGTGGCCTAATTTATGCGCCATGTCATCCACATGGTGGGGGCCCACCTGATGCACGGTTTGGATGCCCCATAAACCAACTGAAAATATCAAGCAGCACAAGAAGCCAAAGAATTTTCTATTACAATTCCAAATATATAAATGAAAGAATGCAGATAATATCACCAAAAGGGCATTGTTTGGATTTCTTACCACGGTTATGACATCGGTACTAATGAATTGAATTGAAATAACTAATCCAGGATAGATGAAACTCTTGAAGTTACAACTACTTTCTCAAGTATATTCATAATGAGGCAGTCTCCTTCAAATTGAGTTTCTTTCTTTTCAAGTCCAACTCGAAACTAACATGGTGTAGCAGGGGAAGTTACTTTGACTTCAAGTGATGGATTGAAGAAGCTATCTTTATTAATTGATAACTATGAAGAGGTTGCACTGGTAAATCATCTATACCAACTATCTTACTTGATATTCTTGCAATTTCCATTTTCTTTCATGCTCATTTCTTGCCACATTAATGCCAGATATTACTCAAACTCTCTAAGTGCATCATGAAAATACAATTCTGGTCAATCTTAGGATCTTAACAAAATGGACCTGTCTACACAATGCAGTTGGACCATTCCACGAATGTAAGTGGGCCAAGCACAGGCTAAGGTTTGACCCATGGATGATCCTAACCACTCCTTTTCCTATTTATTGTTGAATCTTTCATTGGATGATCCAAGCCACAACTTTTCCTATTAACTGCAGATAATCTTTCATTGGCTGATCTGAGCTACACCTTTTCCTATTTACTTCTAATCAAATTTCATTGGGCGATCCAATATGTCAATTGGTTTAACTTTCCCTATTTATATTAGACCATCTTCTATGTTCTCTAACCATAGCAAAATTACATACTGCAGAGAAGTAGTATAGGAAATGTTCACTTTTGATATGGTCAAAGATATGGAAACAGGAGAAATTTGGAGAACGAAAATTTTGGTTTTTTAAAAGATGAGAGTGAAAAAATTTATGCTGATTGGATTGTCCATCGCCAAATATATGTAGGTAGAAGAAAATTTGGAAGCCAGGTAGGGGAAAACAACATTCCGCCACTATTTTTCAAGATTTTGCACACCAATTTTTCTGGAGGTGTGTCTTCTATTTAATTCAAGAATCCAAATTCGCTAGTTATCCTGATTGATAACTCTTTTCAGACGTTCATTGCGTTTGTTGAAATTCTTCCCATCATCTTCCCACCAGCTATGTTCAGTTGTAGATTGTTTGTGTTGGACTTTTGCAATGCAACCATGTAGATTTGATCATATCCTTGCTACTTGCTGGTTCAATTTAACTCTGATGATGTGCAACCATGATAAAGAAGGAAATAGCTGATATGTATCTACATGAATATCATTTTGATTTTAAAGTTGAACTCTTGAAAATTGCAAATTGTTTTTCTCCAAACAGTCTTAACTAATCGTGTAATCATGCAGGAGGCTCAGTGATGTGTCTATTGGGAGCTCGTTGTTGAATTTTATTGAGAATATGACATCTTTAGCCAACTTGTAAGACCATATGATCTCATCATATGCAGTAAAACTAATCTGTTAGATCTTTTGTTTTTTCTTTTTTCATCCATTCCTCAAAAACTTAAAACAAGATACTCATATATATCTAATTTGTGCTTTTCTCTACAGAGTCCTAAGAAACAATATGCCTTCTGGTAGTATTCCATCCACCATTGGAAAACACCTATTATTGATGCAGATGTGAGTTTTTCAAGTTATGTTTGGTTCAAATTACAATTTCTCATGTTTATTAAGTTCATCCATTTGCAGTCTATGTGACGGGAGTGGACCCCACTGCCTTTAATTTTTCTGGAAAAGGGTCTTTAGTAATATCATGATTCCTATTGGGTTTCTGGAATACGGGTTTTAATGTTGGTATGGTGGAGTACAAGAATATCAGCTTCACTATTTAGGATGTCAGGGGTTAGGACAAGGAAGGGCTCCACCACCATTGTCTGTTTTGTTTGATAATCCATGCCTACTTTGACTGTCGAAGCATTTTCATACTATATTTCACTGATGATATGGTGTTGTGAATTCTCTGAAAACAGATCAGACCGTTATGGAGGCACTATTTCCAAAACACATAGGGACTCATTTTTATTGTTGACAGCAATGATAGAGACTGTGTAGTTAAGGCGAGGGATGAACTCCTAGGATGCTGAATGAGTTAAATTTTCTTCTAAAAAGAAGGTATTCAATTTATTTGTAGATTTTGCTTGTTCAGAAATGAGAAGATTAGTGTATGCTCCTAAGTATTGTCTTTCTTTTTTTATGTCATCTCGTCATTGTCTTTCTCTATAATTTAGTTCTTCAGTTTCGGGGCATAGCTTTTTCATATGACTATATTATTTGTATGATAAATTGATTTTCAGCCATGTGCAGTAAGCTTTCGGATCAAAGCGAAGTTGAGAATAGGGTGTTAGTTGATGGTAAATTGATAACCAATAGAGGCACATCCATGGAGTTCTTGCTTGCGATTGTTGAGAAGCTATTTGGCTGTGAAAAGGCATTGGATCTTGCTATCAATGAGAACTTTAAATAGAGATATAACTATTATGTTGGCACTGTACTTTTGTGAATGGATTAAAATGAATGATTGTATTCGATTGAATGAATGAATGATTGTGTTTAATTGAATGAATAAATGATTTAGCCATGAAGTATTTATCTATATTAGCTTATATGCGTTGATCTACCAGGGCATGTACTACAATGGTAAGAGATGCCATTATTATATTTTCTTTAATTATTTTTTTTTAAAAATAGGCACTAGCTACGGTTATTAACCGTAGCTATTTATCTGGAAACTGTAGCTGTTGCTAATTTTAACCTATCGCTACGGTTCTCACTCTACTTTCAGCTATAGATATAATCCGTAGCTGTATATACTTTAGAGCTACGGAAAGTATTGCTACGGATTTAATCCGTACTTATTATTTCTATGGCTACGGATTAAATCCGTAGCCATAGCTATAAGACTTATGGCTACGACATCAATGGCTATGGTCGTGCCACGGACTATAACCATAGCCTTAGGCATTTAGCTACAGCTTTTATTCATAGCCTTTGCCCAGTTTTCTGGTAGTGGTAACACATATAGCAGAGTGGGGTCCACAAGCACGTCCAATAGATGGACAGTCTGGATGTTGCGTAGGCATCAGAGGGCCTCACGTTCTTGCTGTTGCACGTACATCAGTCCTACGTGTGGGGTCCCACCGTCCTTTGGTGTGGACGGTGTGGATAAAACACATACGTTAGGCCCCATGGCACTGTCCAGACCCACCTGGACGGTGTTGATCTTCATATATATTAAAGGTGGGTCCCACATGGGAGTGGCCCACCATAGTATTAGTTCAATATAATATATTATATTATATAATATTATATACTTAATATAATATATTATATTATATAATATTATATTATAACTTTAAAGCACCCAGCGTCCAGAGAGTCTGGATGCTGGATGGAAGGCTGGATGGGAGGTTGCCTGCACCGATGTGGGCCCATCTCCACACGTGCAGCACGTGTGGAGTGGTCCCCACTCCCTGCTGCTGCATGATAGAGACATACATCATGGTGGGGTCCACACGTGTGGCCCACATCAGCTCCAGATCAAACTGATACTTGTGCTTTCATTCATTTAGGCCCGTCCAAACGGACTGCCATGTGGGCCACTCAGTGGGTGACATTGATAAAATACATACTTCATGGTGGGCCACACACACACCATCATCCATAAGAGAGAGAGAGAGAGAGAGAGAGAGAGAGAGAGAGAGAGAGAGAGAGAGAGAGAGAAACGAGAAGGGTAGGGACCCTGCCACTATTGGGCCCTTCCTTATACAATGCATATATCAAGTGGGTCCCACAACAAATGGGCCCTTAAAATAAAAATCAACGGTTGAAAAATCATAAAATCACCCACTGATCGGCCTCCTTAGCTCATTGTCTTTAACTTTGATGGAAGTTGATAGAGATTGGAAGGTTGAGATTGGAGATGAGAGAGTGGGAAAGTGGGCCACACTTGGCTTTGGAAAAACTTGGGGAGCTTGGACGTTGGGTGCTTCTCTTGGAAGTTGGAGAGTGAAGATGGAAAATGAGAGAGAGAGAGAGAGAGAGAGAGAGAGAGAGAGAGAGAGAGAGAGAGAGAGAGAGAGATGATGGATGATAAGAGATGGATGGAGTGGTTGCTGTAAGGAATGGGGATGGGGAGGTATGGGTTTGGTTGAAATTTGTGTAAAGGTGGAATGGGTGGGGAGAGAGAGTGTTGACTTGGGGAAAAAAGGGAATGGGTGCTTGTACTTGGGATATGGTGAGGTGGCATTGGGGTATGGAGGATGCACTTGACTTGATTGATGTGATGGATCATAGAGATTCTCTCGGAATTCGCAACACGCGGTGTTTCTTCAGAATAAACGCGGGCCCACATCTCTGGCCTGGGTATCGTATCAGCGCGGGAGACGCGGCGTTGGAACCGCAGCAACGACGCGGTCATTGGGGTACAAGTTTCGAGTCAAGTCGACTCTGATATGCAGGACTCGGCTTAGGATCGCGCGCAAACATCGGATATAGGTCGAGGGTTGCCAGATTCGACTGAGAGGACAGCGGAAGCCTATAGAACGGTACGGACTATGATACGGGCCTTACAAAAATCAACAAAATTACTACTATATGAACTTAAAAAAAAATTAGGAACTGTGGGAGAGCAAATGCCCACTACGATTAAACAGGATCACATAGAACATTCCTTGAAATTGACTCTCAGTAAATAAATTTATAAATCTAGGAATTTGAACTTCTTTAAAAATTTTCTAGTTAGAAATAATGTTGTTGCAATATTTATCAAATAAAACAACCTTAGGCATTATAGGAAAATCCTTACTCACCCTTTTATACATTATGTGAAACATAAATACTCCTTAAACTTAAGAATTGCACTAGGAATTGTAGTTTGAATTCCCTAATAATCTCCTTACTTGGAAATAACATTTCCCATAAATTCCACCATGTAAAATTTATTTGAGGTGAAGTTATAGAATTTTATGTAAATTTTCAACCCTATGTTGAGCCTAGGAGGACTAGATTTCAGAATCCGGATAAAATTTAGCAAATTTGAACTTGGATTTCATGAAGAAAATATCCTTGAAATTTTAGATAGTGCATTAAGGTAACCTGAGTGTGCATTGGAAGCATGATGCTCATTTAAGCTACTTCACGTGGATTTCAGGCACTCGTATTATGAGATTAATAGATTACATGATATTTCCCAGGAGTCTAGAATCATCGGGATTACAGGTTGATGGAACTATATTTAAGCGAAGTTGCGTTGTTTGATCCAAACTCCATATCCTAGCAAAATCTAATGATCTCAATGCCCTGATCAGGCAGAAGATCGAGATTTACCAGGATTAGAAAATGATACAGTAAGTCCTTTGTTCTGCACAGGCATAGGACCCATGTATTGGACTTAAACCTGCTGCAACCATCTATTTGTGACGGCGCTAACACTGGAAACCAAAATATTGTATTGTACTTTAGATATTGGGAACTATCATTAAAGGTAAAAGAAAATAAAAGGAAAGATAAGATATTGTTATTAACCACCCAAATGAACTTATAATCTTACTAAGTGCTACAAGAAATCCTGATGTCAATAAGCATTAGGATGATCCTCTAGTCCTAGTTAATACTTAAATGATTTCTAACCCCTAGTCAAACCTAAAAGCATCAATTGATTTACTAGACTAGAGACTTAAGGGTTGTAGTAAATTGGGATATAACATTGGAATTTCACACTTAGGCATATATAAAATAGGGTACACCTTATTACCAAATCTCGAGGATAAGATTTTCTTTAAAGGGGGTAGATTGTAACACCTCGTACTTTTCAGTACTCGGGTGTTACCATTTAAATCAAATTTAGCACGAGCCTGTGTGGAAACACACGTAGCCACCTTATACATCATCAATGATTCACAAACTGTTCATCATAACCATTTGAGTTAGGATATGACGACCCACAAAGTATAGGGTCTAAAGTCAACCCATTTTGAATTAACCCTTTATTTCTCATAGGAGGGATTGCGTCATGAACGACCATCCAACCTACGATCTAACCATTGGATCACAAAGTTGTTAGTTAGATTGTTCGAGGCCATCAACTAAACACTAAAGTCATTGTTGTATGGCCCACTGATTGCATAATCTTTGAACTAATGACCCCAAAAGGATCTGTAGAAGCTGTTGAGAAAAGGAGAGCTTACAGCAGGTGTCTATGGACCCCACTTGGATTGTAGTAAGTGCACCAGAGAAAGTACAGCCGCAGTAAACCAAACCAAGACCCATGTATTATGACCCACTTACAATTAAAATAATCCAATCTTTTTATCAAAGCCATATAGGGGGTTAGGTGAAGGAATAAATGTTACAGATCAGGGTGTGGCCCACATAAATGAATTAGAGAAGAGTAGAAGAAATTGTACAAAATAATAATAATAACAATAATAATAGTAATAATAAGGTTATTAAAAATATTATAATAATGATATTTAATATTATAAATGTGTATGGAGTCATTTGACCCCAAAAGTAGCCATTGATTTTTAGCCAAGTGGTCCCTAGGACCCTGTTAACTGCTGATATTCAGATTCGGAATTATCCGACCACTAGATTGATGGAAATATGCCATTAGAACTAGCTATCAATTCGTATGGCCCACCTAAGCTTTGGATATGACTGACCTTTGGTCATAGGCCCATTTTGGACCTCTAAAGGGAATGATCGGTGTGGATTTCTCAAAAACATCCTTTTGGGCCTCACGACCATTTCGTGTATGCACCAGAGGAGGTGCACATGCAGTGCTTGGGACCAAAGAGGCTTGGTTAAATCAGGTTGACCCGACAGTTTTCCAAACAAGGAGGGGTCTCCTCTCGCTTTCTACCAACGTCCGTTTCAAACGGACTGCTTCCATTTGTGTTAATCTGTGGCCCACCATTACGGCCTCGGGACATGATCTGGTCCGTCCATCTAGTATAGGGGTTGCAAGGGACCCAAACCTCATAGGTTTTACAAGATGATGGGCCCAATCACACGCACGAAAATGGTTGCAAGAAGGCTAGTGTGCTGGCAAGTTGTGTTTTCAGCCCTCTCAAAACCAACTTTTTGTGATTAATGTGGGCCACCTTGAGCCGATCCAAACCGTTCAGGTTGTAGGCCTCTCAAATCCAACTGGGATAGTAGGACCCTTGTAGATTCATGCACACATTCGTGTACGAAAATTCGGCCCAAAGTCACCCTTTCACGAGCATTCCATTTCAAAAAATGGAAACGGTTCATTTTCTTTCAATGACAGCTGTTGCGATCTGCATGAGCTCCCTCTCCCTTTATCCTAGCCATCCGTCTCACGCAATCCTAGCCCTGAAAAGGAAAGAGATGGAAAGAAAGACCAGTGGTGGGAAGGTACGTTGGTGTGTTGGCACGATCCCAGCCATCCATCCGTTTCTGAAAAACTACTCTGTATCAATCCAAGGCATCTAAATTGGGATATAATATCCTAGGAAACCCTAAAACACCAACAATATGAGGGAAATCCACAGCCGCATCAGCTTCTTTCAGATTTTCCAAAAAAACAGTTTGTTTCCTTACACCTTCATTTTTTGCTCCTACAAGCACCACTTGGAAGGTTTAGACCCTCCAGCAGCCTCATTTCAAAGAAAGGTGGCCCGCATTCGAATTTGCCATTAGAGCCAACCTTCTCCCCCGCCGTTCTTCCACACCGTGTGGGACCGAGTTGTGCTTCAAAGCAGCAGCTGGGGCTAAGTCTAGACTCCATTTTTTGCAAAATAAGAAAGTAAATGAGAATGAGAGAGTGACTGAGAGAAAGGAAAAATGAGACAGAGAGGGCTGAGGTAGTGTCGCACTCCCGTCTCATCTCGAGTTGAAGTCGGGGGCTGCCGCAATCGCTTGACTCCGTTGAGCTATCTGTCTCGAGTTGTTGCAGTCCATGAAGAAAAAAAAAAGGAGAAAGGAAGAAGAAGAGAGAAACGAACGAAGGAAAAAGAGAGAGGGAGGCTATTGCTGCTGCCGCTCACTCAGTAGCTGAGTTCTAGCCTGACTGGGTTGCTGGATCTAGTCCAGCCTCACCGTCTGGTCAGAAGAAGAGGAGAAGGAGAATAAAAGAAAGAAAGAAAGGAGAGAGATAGAGTGCCGTCAATCTGCTGCCACGGTGAGTCATAGACTCGGCCTGTCTGAGTTTGGATTTGTGCAGCCGCTTGAACGTCCAGTTCACTGCTGAACCTAAAACTGCCTAACTTGCTAGTTTGAGTTGTAGGCCTGCTGGACGTTCTATCAGGAAATACAGGGAAAGGGAAGCAGTAGAAGAAGAAGAAGAGGGGGGTGGGGGGTGGTTGGGGAGAGAGAGAGAGAGAGAGAGAGAGAGAGAGAGAGAGAGAGAGAGAGAGAGAGGAAGAAGAAGAAGAAGAAGAAGAAGAAGAAGAAGAAAGGGAAGGGGGCTGTCCTAGCCAAACCCAGTCGACTCGGTTGAAGGCTACTGCATCTGGGCATTTTTAGTCAGGCTTTGTATGAGCCCATTATTTCCTGGACTGACAACATGATAGTGAAGGAGAAGGAAGTGAAAGAGATGGTGAGGAGGAGGAAGATAGAAGAGAGGAAGTTTGAGTCCTAGGTTGCGGCCGAGTTAACTCAACTAGAACTGAGTCCAAATGGGTTGAGTCAGGCTTGGGACTGGTCCAGGCATGACTGGAGCTCTAGAAGAAAGAGAGAGAGGTGGGTGGTTAAGTGGAACTGAGTTAACTTGGGTGCCAAATTGAGTTGATTTAACTCGAACCAACTAGGTATGTCTTTTCCTCCCACCTTACATTAGATTTTAAATTAGAGTTTTAGTTGGTTGATTGATTTCTTAATCTAAACTAAGATGTAGCCTAACATCACACTTTCAATTCCATTTTGTTCAAGCTGAGGGCGATTCGAGTCAAGTCTATTTCGAGAAGACTCTAAGGGTACACACACTTCCTATCAATAATGTAGGCGGTTCAAAACATAAGGTGATGATTTCTTCCCCTTGTGCTTTCCATTTTCCTATTAGCTTAAGTGATAGTTTTTATTTTAATTTCGGTTTGAAAATTGACATCTCTATCTCATGGTTACATGTGTTAGTTGTTGGAATTGAATGCTAGATTACATGCTCAATATTTATCCTGCATATTTTCTCATGTTTGTGGATTACTTATGGATTGCTTATGAAACTTAAAATGGTATATCAATTAATGAGAAACTCCACTTATAAATGTACACCCATATTTGGGATGTAACTTGATTGATTATGTTTATAATGGGCCCTTGATCTAGTAGTTATATGAATGATGGGTTAAATGGAATATTGATGTGGGCCAACCGGTTGTGTCTAAGTGATTTTTTAGGATGGTCTTTTATTACATAGTTTTGATATTCGCCCTATGTGGTTTAGTTTTGATATTTGCTCTATGTGGCTTCGATTTAGTATTTACCCTATGTGGCTTTGATGATTATTTCTACATAACCATGCGTGGTAAGTCACATATATTGAATTAGATTGTTTTCATTAAACATCCTAAGGTGATAGCCTCATAAGCCAGGGATGGTGGTCATGGGACACTATGTCCGAGCTGTCGGCCTACTTTCATTGGTGACCAGCCACATGCATGAGTTTTACCAAAAAGCCAACTGGATGAGCATCCCCAGTTGATGTGCACTCACGCATCCATGCATTTAACAAGACTGCATCGTGTATTATTTTGAATACTTTTTGTTTATAACTATGCTTACCTAATGCAGTGGTGTGTAATCTTAAGGGAAATTCACACTGAGCTAACTACTTATTCATCAAATATATAACTGTACAAGTAGTACAGGTGGCTTAGATGATATTCGTGTTTATATTGATGAGGAGCAGGTTACAATTGTCGATGATGAATAATTGTATTTGCCAAGAGTTGCTACGTGATTTTATAGCTCAAGATTTGTTATAATTTACTTTGTTCCACATGCGATATTATTTCCTTTTGTAATTGTAAGTATTGAGACATTGGTTTGTATAAGTCATTATGGGTAAACGCTCGTATCTTCTGAATGTAAATACAAATTTTCCTTTATGTTTGATTATCTATCTTTTGCTAAACTATTAACTTTGAAAGAAAAAAAAAGGAAAAAAAATATCCAAATTTGACTATCTTTAAAGGTTAACACTTGGGTTTTTGGAGAACGAGTCATATACTCGCGTTCCGAAAACTTTGGGTGTTACACAGAGATCCACCGTGGAGGATCAAATGAGCGGAATGAGCTTAACTGAGCTGTTTGAAAATGACTCGGGCAGGGGGTAAGAATTGCCCCCGATTGACTAGACCACAATTTGGGTCCCACCCGATCTGGAAGAATCGAAGGAGACAAAACGCATTGGGGATGAGCTAAGAAAAGTGATATCCAACACCAACTTTAATCCCAATCCTGAATTCATTATGACGTTTGGGCATAACGGTGAGGGCCCAACTACTGATTTGTCTGGCCCTGCCTCCTAAGGGGAGGGAGTGCAGGGCAGTAGCTAGTTTACAATCCCCATGACGATACAATAAAAACAAATAGTGATTGGCCCCCTAAACCAAATCAGGCAATCCCTGGTTTACATCGTTATCTTGTTCGGGTCCCTTTAAAAAAAAATAGAAATTTTCAAAAAGCCAAAAACACTAGATATTTTCAAAATGCAAAAAAATTCCGATACTTGTCAAAAAAATAAAAAAATAAAATCCTAAAAGCCAAAAACCCTAGATATTTCCAAAATGCCAAAAAATTCAGATACTTATCGAAATCCAAAAAAATCAAAAATTTCTCAAAACGCAAAAACAATAGAAAATCTTTAAAAAATTAAAAGCAATATTGTGCTAAGTTTGTCCGTTAAAGCACTTGAGTATGAAGTTAACTCGTAGGTTTTTGATATAGAGTTAGACTTTAAACTCACGGGTTTGGGCAAAGCCTAAGATGTGGAAAATGATGGTCCAACTCTCGAGTTAGAGAATTCCCTTAAAAAGTTCGAAACAAGGGCCAATGTCGTTACAAATGATTTTAAAATTGTGAACTTGAGATCCCTTGAGCTCCCTAGAAAAGTATGTATCAAGAAATCCTCGCCTCTTGAATACAAGCAGACAATGACAGAATTCCTGAGGCCCGGGGCTATCTAACCTCGCATCCTCTTATGAAGCTTTACCCAAATCCAATAAAGAGCTAGTCATATACCACCTTCTATGAAGCCTAAAGTTAAGCCCATTAAGCAGAAGCTGTTAAGATCATGTCTGAAGTCCACAATGGAGTACGCTGCCTGTGCAGAAACGAACATGTGATGTCTAAGAAGAATTTGAGACTAGGCTATTAATTATGAACGATGGAGACAGAGCTTCAAGTATTTGAATCTTGCATAACGGATCCATGTGCATGCTTCGAGTATTTATAACCTGGCAATACCCTAACCCTTTTTCATTATGGGGTATGGACATCATCGAAAGAATGAACCCAAAGGTACCTATTGGTCATGAATGCATTCTCGTGGCAGACAAAAGTGGGTGGCGATAACATCCTACATCATCGGTACGAATGAAAAGAGAAGTCAAGGAAAGCGAGTGGTGGTAAGCTCAATACGACAACTGCATCTCACAAACATAAAGTGCGTGCACATGCTAAGCTATTCACAACTCTATCAAAAGAGGATCATTAAGACTAATGACAAGCTGGTCCAAAGATGAAGGTCAATAACACGGTATTAATGCATATCTTATCAATGCACCTACTAGATCTAGGGGGCAAGTTTAAGCCTTCCGAGGACGGTCCGCTATTCATCAGCGAAGTTCTTCCAGGAGGTGCCCTTCGGCTCACCAACATGAGGAGTGAAGATTTTCTAGAGCCCATCAACACTGAGAATGTGAAGATTTATCACGGGTAATCCTACTTTATTATGTTAAATACCACAATTGTAAAGCTAAAGTCAAGAGGTTAGCATCCTGAGGTACATTCCATCATTGTTTCTTTAATTGAATGGGACTAGGTGGGATGGGATTCAAAAAACATAATTATTACCTATGGCAGGGATTGTCTCCTGTTGCCATGGGATAAGATTAATGCCATGCTTTGTTGATAATATGGTGGTACATTGAATGGATATACCCACAATCATTTGAAATTACAGAGAATAACATACATGTGTTATATCTAAACCGTTCATTTATTTTGTAACCTCATTTTATGGCATGGGCCTAAAAATGAGGTAGATCCAAAACTTATGTGGCCCGAAAGAAGTTTTCAAAGGTAAGTATTCAATCCCCGTTGCTTTCTATGGTGGGGTCCACTTGAGCTTTAGATTTACCTGATTTTTTGGCCCATGCTCTAAAATAATCTCGAAAAATGGGTGGACGGTGTGGATATAGCCCACACATCATGGTGGGACCTACACAACTTGATAACATCGAGTGAAATTGGCACAGGACCCAATGCAATTCCATCTAATCTAATTCCAAGCTTTTCCATTCTTCCCAAACATGGAGTGAAATTGGCAAAGGACCACATGAATCCCATCCCACCTAGTCCCTTCTAATCCCACTGCCCAAACACGCCCTTAGAGACTCGAAAACTCAACTCGCCGGGAGTAAGGATCCGGTGTTTCCTGGAGTCAGGAACTCCCTGACTCCAGGGTTTTTCATTGGTCCAGCTCCAACTTAGTGCTACGTAGGCAATTATTTAATACATTGAAAAAAATATCCTATCAAAATATCTAACGGAGAGTGACGAAGAGAGACGCCGATTGCGTCCTACCACCACCTGGACGGCACTGTGGGGTCCACCGTGATGTAATAGTCTTATCCACTCCGTTCATCGTTTTACTCAGATCATTTTAAGATATTATACAAAAAATGTGGCAGGTCCAAATATTACGTGGACCACAAAGTGGGGATTGAACGTCCACCATTAAAAACTTCTTAAAAGCTGGAGAAGTCTCAGATCAAGCTGATATTTGTCTTTTCACTTCATCCACGTCTATGCGACCTTATTAATAGGTTGGATGGTAAACAAAACATCACTGGCCCTTAGAAAGGTTTCAACGGTTGGTGTCATTCGAACGATTTGAAATGAGCAGATTGGGCTTGCATGCTTCAATAGCAGAATTCCAAAGACATGTCTGAATGATTTGAAATGGGCAGATTGCGCTTGCATACTTCAATAGCATAATTCCAAAGACATGTATCAATTAAAGAGGATTTGAATCCGAAAAAGTCAGAGTTTGGTTTCTCGGAAGTTTCACAGAGAGGATCCTCAAAATATTCAAAATCTGAATGATATTTGTCACACTGCTGACAGTGACGTACTAGGTTTAAACATAATCTGCTAGATTCTATGGATTCCTCAAAATATTGTGGGTTTTTTATCATTATTTCATCTTGCTGATTCTTTCTTTATGGAGTGTTTTTCGCTACACTAACAAATGATTGAAAAAGGCTCCTACGCTTGTTTTTTCTTTGGGGTTTGGTGGCAATTTTAGCTGAAACTCAGCCAGAGATAGCTCATAGGTTTGATTGAAAAAGGCTCCTGAGATGTCTGAATTCTGACTTGACTCCAATTGGTTTCCATTTCTTTTAAGCACTTAATTCAGTTTTTCAATTTTAGGCTATGCTGTATTTTTGGGGCAAACAAAATGTTAGGAAAAACTCGAGTCTTGATTAATGTTAAGTTGACTGGGCCAAGTTTTCTAACCAATCCTATTTACTATGTTCCCTTTTGCCTTTTATCTTTTATTAACTTATGCATAAATGAAATTCTTGCATTTTGCTGGACTTAATTTTCTAGTTTGCTGATGAAATGGGTATGGAGTGATTGATGAAGTGAATGAATGAATGGAGACGGATTGATGTGGAAGGTTGCTTCTGATAAGTGTCATAAATGGGTTTTCAAAGAACCTTCTGAATGTGAACCCAGCATCTCTAACTACTGGACTTGAGACTACCTTTCTAGTTAGTTTGATGAAATGCTTTAGCCAAGTCCTTTTTTGGATGAAACCATGCTATCAATTGGACTTGAGACCACCTTTCTCATTTGGGATCAGCGGCCAAGTCAATGTTACAAAGACAACTACATTTTTTAAACCTTACTCCAAAATGTATCTTGATTGCCGCAACACCATGGGCAGGGGTGCATACATGATGATGCACAGATTAGATAATCTTTGGGCCATCCCTTGAAAACCAAGTCATTCACATCATCCTACCTTTGTAAGCATTTGTCAATACACTACAAGAAAAGAAGGATTAGCCGTAGGTTGGGGGAACCCTTTGCTGGTGGGAAGTAAAACGGGCCGCGGGCAAAGGGTTCTTATAAGACCGCAAATAAAAAAAACCCTCCATCTCATTCTTTCCATCTCCCCGCCGCGCACCGACTCTCTCTCTCTCTCTCTCTCTCTCTCTCTCTCTCTCTCTCTCTGCGCCTCTCCTCTCTCTCTCTGCACCTCTCCCTCTCCCTCTCCGCTCGATCTCTCTCTCTCTCCCTCTCTCAAAACCTAGCCCTCTGTCACTCTCACTCAATTCTCCCCTGATGTGGACACCAGGCCATTCAAAGTATATCAACGCAGGAGGCGTGCATTACCCTTGTCAATGTGGTTAGATGATGGATATGGGTTGGGTCTCTAGAGGTTGAAGACCTTATACATGTGTTCGTGACATGTGTAAGTTGCCTATAGGAGACACTTGGACCGTTGGATCGTGAGGATGGTGTGATCGGACCGCTGGATCGTCACGACCCACCTTCATTACACCACCTTCATGGCGCTATCATCGAGGCCCATCGGGCATTTTCAATTTGCATTTAGTTTATGAACATTTGACTTATTTAAGTTTTGAGGCAGTTTGTGCACAATTTTGTGCATATTTCTTTTTTTTTGAAACTTTTTTTAGTAGGGATATTTTGGTAATTTCATGTAATTACGAATTTATAAGGGTTGCCCTAAACCCATAACATATTATGTTATGTTTATGAAAGAAAAAAAGAGAGCTTTTTACTTTTGACGATCTCGTCTTCGACTTCTAGTGATTGGAAGAGGGCGTGAGGCCCAGGTAAACGATTTCTCATCCTCTACTTCTTTCTCCTTCTCTCTTTTCTCAAGGTACTATTTTCTTTAACCTCATTCTCTTCCTTTTCTCCTAGAATCTTTAGATCTAGAAGCCAAATCTTATTTTTATTTTTATTTTTATTTTTATTTTTATCTAAATCATTAGATCTCAAAAGATTTTCATCCCCTTATAAAACCCATCACCCAAATCTAAATTCGAAGAACCACCATTTTTTTAAAATTTTTTTCAGATTTCCCAATCCAAGAAATTCCTATTTTTCTGGAGTAGAAAATTCACTTGGATCGTTAGATGGACCTATTGTAAGACGAAAGTTCTATCTTTCGCTGGATCCAACTAAATTCAAATTTTAAGATTCAATACTTTGTGTTTGTAATGGATGACCCTAATCAATGCTATATTAACCTTATTTCTTTCTTGTGTTTATGATGTATAAAGCAGGCTGATATTTATTTATTTTTTAAGATTGCATGAATCTGCCCCTTTCAAATATCATACTCATTTAAGGTTGGATTAGGCCATCCTACATTAATTTTTGGTATCAAAGCTTGCATTGGGTCGTCTTAGATCAAGTTATCAAGAGTCTAGATTTTTATTATTTTTATTTTTTTTCTAGGGTTTCATACATTGCATATAGAGTCAAGATCTGAAATTTTCAGATTTGCATTAAAAAAAAGAGTCTAGATCTGAATTTTTCTACATTTGCATCATTCTAAAAGTTAGGATCGTTAGTGTCCATAGTCTTGTGTCAAAACAATCTCTTAAAGTCATGTTTTAGGAAACCTAAGTTGAGTCTTATTGTGTATGCCCACTCGGACTGGTAGAGGATTTGGTCTACACCCGATTTTCAATATGGAACAATTAACTAAGATGATAAACACGATCAACCAACGTTTGGCTGCCATTGAGGCGCAATCTAGGAACACGATACTCGTATGGATCAGATAAAAGCGTCCCTAAGAGAAATCTCCGACATTGGAGGGGATGAACAGTCTTACGTAGGGGGAGTAGTTGAGGAAAGGGTAGAAAATCGTGGTAGAGGTCGTGGAGCACGTGATCGAGGGGTAGGACGTAGAGGAGCGCGAAATCTATAGCCCGCTGTCGAGTATCAAAACCGTTATGATGTTGATGAGAGGTTCTTAAAGAGTGTTAAAGTAAATGCTCCTAGTTTTGATGGACGTCTTGACCCAAAATCATTCCTTAATTGGTTAGCAGATATGGACCATTATTTCAAATGGTATGAGATGTCTGAGAACCGACAAGTGCGGTTTGCAAAAATGAAGCTTGTGGGTCAAGTTGAATTATTTTGGACAAATACAGAGCGTAGGATCGAGATATCAGGAGGTGTCCCAGTCGCGCATTGGGTAGAGATGAATGAGTTATTAAAGGAAAAATATAATCCTCTCTCTTACCTTCAAAAGCTCTTAGATTAGTGGCAAGCATTACGCCAAGAATTTATGTCGGTTGCAGATTACATCACAAAATTTGAGGAGTATATGATGTGGTGTAATATTCAGGAGGATCCCTTAGTGACGTTAGCGCATTTCAAGGTGGGTCTTCGCATGGATCTGCAGCGTGAGCTTATGACCCATGTAGTGAGTGACTTGGATCAGTCTTACCAAGTTGTATAGGAGTTAGAGTTTTACCTAAAGTCTCTTGTCACGAGGTGCTTTGAGTCCTGAGACTCTACTATTAGATATGGTTTTCAAAGAACCAAACCTAACATTGGAAGTCAGCCTAGGGTGCAGGCTAGTGCACCGCCTAAGCTTAAGGATAATAAGGGGAAAGGTGTCTTCGGTGTCAATCCTGGTAGTGGTAGTCACTTGAGATGTTATGAGTGCTTGAGATGTTATAAGTGTGGAGGTACAGGTAATTTCGCATACCAGTGTATAGTAAAGACTTACGGGAAAGCCTTAGTCATAGACGAGTCAAATGAAAATGTGGATGACATGGGTGATTATGAAGTTGAGGAATATCACCCAGAGATAGGTGCTAGTGATTATAAAGAAGAAGAACCAAAGACTACACCACTAGCTGTAGTTAGATGTGCTTTGGTGCAGGCCAAGGAGAGTGATGATTGGTGCAGAGGTACAATTTTCTACATGTTTATCAAGAGCGATAACAAAAATTGTAAACTCATTGTGGATAGTGGTAGTTGCACCAACATGATCTTAGCTAGCACAGTCACTCATTTGGGTTTGAAGCCTATCCCTCACCCTCAACCCTACAAGGTTTTTTGGGTTAACACGTCTTCTATGCCTGTGTCCCAGCAGTGTTTAGTCCCCATCCAAATTGGTTCATATAAAGACATGTTGTTGTGTAATGTTTTACCTATGGATGTAGGTCACATCATTCTAGGGAGGTCATGGTTATACGATAGAGATGTCACGATTTTTGATCGCTCGAATGTGTGTACATTCAGGCATGAGGGCTAGAAAATCAAGATTAATCCGTTGCCACCCAAGAGCCACATGAACAAGGCTAGGGATGTGAAAATGAGTGAGTCAAGGAAGGATGTGAGGAAATCTATTTCGAAGTCTCTACATATCATAAGTGTAAAAGAGTTTGAGAAAGAGACAGGATGATTCAATGGTGTACACCCTAATGGCTAGGGAAGTTACACCCAAGGTTCATGTAGAGTTACCCCCTGAGGTGACTTCGGTTCTTGAGGAGTATAGTGATGTATTCCTTGAGGATTTACCGGATGAGCTTCCACCTATGCCGGACATCCAGCATGCCATTGATTTCGTCCCGGGGTCTACTTTACCGAACCTTCCTTATTATAGGATGAACCCTGCAGAGCATGCCGAGTTGCATAAGTAAGTAAATGATCTTCTGCGAAAGGGTTTCATCCATGAGAGTATGATTTCATGTGCCGTACCAGCACTATTAACACCTAAGAAAGAGGTACGTGGCAGATGTGTGTGGATAGTAGGGCCATTAATAAGATCACGATCAAGTATCGGTTTTCGATACCGAGGCTTGATGATATGTTAGACATGATGGCTAGATCTACCATTTTTTCCAAGATAGACCTCAAGAGCGGGTATCACTAAATACGCATACACCCTGGAGATGAGTGGAAGACAGCCTTCAAGACGAAGGATGGGTTGTACGAGTGGTTGGTCATGTCCTTTGGCTTGACTAATGCACCCAGTACTTTTATGCGTGTGATGACTCAGGTTTTGAGACCCTTTATGAGAAAGTTCTTAGTGGTTTATTTTGATGACATACTCATATATAGTACCACTAAAGAGCTGCATCTCGACCACTTGAGGCAGGTCTATAGTGTCCTGAGGGCAGAGAAGTTATGTGCGAATCTTAAGAAATGTTTGTTCTTGTCTGATAGGGATGTCTTCTTAGGGTTCATAGTGTCGTCTGTAGGGATGCGAGCAGATCCAGATAAAGTCAAGGCCATAGTTGATTAGCCTAAACCGCGGAATATATATGAAGTGAGAAGCTTTCATGGCTTAGCCACATTTTATCGTCGGTTCATTCGAGGGTTTAACACTATTATGGCTCCCATTACTGATTGCATTAAAAAGGGAGAGTTCATATGGTCTAAGGCCGAAGCTAAAGCATTCAAAGATATTAAGGGTAAGATGATAGAGGCTCCCGTCATGCGTCTTCCAGATTTTTCTAAAGTCTTTGAAGTAGCGTGTGATGCTTCAGGCGTAGGTATAGGAGGAGTACTAAGCCAAGAGGGTCATCCAGTTGCCTATTTCAGTGAGAAATTGAATGAGGCAAAACAAAAGTATTCCACCTATGACAAAGAATTTTACGCGGTAGTGCAATCACTACGTCATTGATGTCATTATCTTCTACCGCAAGAATTTGTCTTGTTTTCTAATCATGAGGCTTTGAGGTATTTGAATTTCCAAAAGAAACTTAACCCAAGGCATGCCAAGTGGGCAGCGTTTCTTTAGTATTATTCATTTGTCTTGAAACATAAAGTCGGGATCGAGAACAAACCAGCTGATGCCCTTAGTAAGAGAGTGACATTGCTCAACTCCTTGAGTGTAGAAGTTGTCGAGTTTGAGCAATTGAAAGAAGAGTATCCTATGTGTCCAAATTTTGGGGGAACATACGTATCACTCTTAGGTGCCCAACATAGTTCAAGTGAGTTCACGCTGAAAGATGGTTTCCTTTTCAAAGGAAACCGACTTTGTATTCCGTGCACTTCCCTCCAGGATTTTCTTGTTTGTGAGCTTTATGCTGGAGGTATTGCTAGCCATTTTGGCTGAGATAAGACCATCGCCCTAGTGGAGGATCGATTTTATTGGTCAAGTCTCAAGCAAGACATAGCCAAAATTTTAGGGCAATGTCGAACATGTCAACTGGTAAAACAGAAGAAGCATAATACTGGATTGTACACGCCATTGCCAATGCTGCACGCACCGTGGCAAGATATCAGTATGGATTTCATGCTTAGACTTCCCAAGACAATTAAAAAGCATGATTCCATGTTTATGGTCGTGGACCGTTTCTAAAAAATGACCCACTTTCTCCCTTGTTCTAAAACCTCAGATGCGTCCAACATAGCTAAGATCTTCTTTGAGGGAGTGGTTCGATTATATGGTTTGCCTAAGACCATAATGTCTAACAGGGATGTCCGGTTTACTAGTTATTTTTGGAAGACATTATAGCATATGATGGGTACGAGACTCCAATTCTCGTCTACTTGCCATCCACAAATTGATGGCCAAACTGAGGTTGTGAATCGAAGTCTCGAAAATCTACTACGATGTTTAGTGGGTGAACACATTAAAACTTGGGACTTAGTTCTACCAGTGACCGAGTTTGCATATAACAGTTCAGTTAATAGGTTTACAGGTATGAGTCCATTCGAGATTGTTAGTGGTTATAAACCTAGACTACCCATAGATTTGTTACCTATGTCAGTCACCTAGAGGACCTAAGAGTCAACCAATGCATTTTTCCATCACATTCATGAGTTGCATGCAGAGATTAGCAGGTGGATAAATGCTAGTAATGAACAATACAAAATTTCAGCTGACTTACATCATAGAATTCAAGAATTTAATGAGGGTGATTATGTAATGGTTAGGATGAGGCCAGAACGGTTCCCACAGGGTATCGTTAAAAAGTTACAAGCACGCAGTGCCAGACCATTTAAGATTCTAAAAAAGATTGGGTCCAATGCGTATGTGATAGATCTTCCACCTTACATGGGGATTAGTTCAACATTCAATGTGGAGGATCTAATGCCTTGTTCAAGCCATCCCATAGACCCTAATTTTGTTCCAAACCATTGGCTAATTTCTGAATTTTCTTCCCAACCTACACCACCTATGCCTACTATACGTGAGGTAAGAGAAGAAATTGAAGGAATTATGGATGAGCAAATTGGTTTCCACTCGAGATAGTGGATTTCAAAGGTACTTAGTGAAGTGGAAGAACGGACCATCATCCGACTGTATATGGTTGACAGAAGCAGTTGCAGTGACTAAATATAGATTTTTTTAGAAAAGCACAAGAGTTTTATCTCACCAGAGTCAAGATCTTCTCAGCCGAGGGGAGTTGATGCGGACACCAGGCCATTTAAAGTATATCAATGCAGGAGGCGTGCATTACCCGTGTTAATGTGGTTGGATGATGGATACAGGTTAGGTCTCTAGAGGTTGAAGACCTTACACATGTGTTCGTGACATGTGTAAGTTGCTTATAAGAGACACTTGGACCGTTGGATCACGAGGATGATGTGATCGGACCATTGGATCGTCACGGCCGACCTTCATTACACCACCTTCACGACGCTATCATTGGGGCCCATCGGGTATTTTCAATTTGCATTTAGTTTATGAACATTTGACTTATTTAAGTTTTGAGGCAGTTTGTGTACAATTTTGTGCGAATTTATTTTTTTTGAAACATTTTTTAGTAGGGGTATTTTGGTAATTTCATGTAATTACAAATTTATAAGGGTTGCTCTAAACCCATAGCATGTTATGTTATGTTTATAAAAGAAAAAAAGAGAGCTTTTTGCTTCTGACGATCTCGTCTTCGACTTCCAGTGATTGGAAGAGGGCGTGAGGCCCAGGTAAACGATTTCTCATCCCCTACTTCTTTCTCCTTCTCTCTTTTCTTAAGGTACTCTTTTCTTTAACCCTATTCTCTTCCTTTTCTCCTAGAATCTTTAGATCTAGAAGCCAAATCTTGATTTTTTTTTTTTATATATCTAAATCATTAGATCTCAAAAGATTTTCATCCCCTCATAAAACCCATCACCCAAATCTAAATTCGAAGAACCACCATTTTTTTTTCTGAATTTTTCAAATTTCCCAATTCAGGAAATTCCTATTTTTCTGGATTAGAAAATCCACTTGGATCGTTAGACGGACCTATTGCAAGATGAAAGTTCTATCTTTCGCCGGATCCAACTAAATTTAGATTTTAAGATTCAATACTTCATGTTTGTTGTGGATGACCCTAATTAATGCTATATTAACCTTATTTCTTTCTTGTGTTTATGATGTATAAAGCAGGCTGATATTTATTTATTTTTTTAAGATTATATGAATCTGCCCCTTTCAAATATCATACTCATTTAAGCTTGGATTAGGCCATCCTACATCACGCCTCTCTCTCTCTCTCTCTCTCTCTCAAAACCCTAGTCATCCCTCTTTCTATCTCCTCGGCCCTCTGCTACAGTTCAGCCTTGGGTTGCCAGGTATGATGTAAGGGTTTTCCCTTCTCACTGTTGCATTCTAAAATTTAGAATACCTGATTAGGGATATGCATTGTCGAATCCTTAATTAGGAATTTGTATAACAAATCCCTAATTAGGGATGTGTATTCCTGAATCCCTAGTTGGGGATTTGCATTGTCGAATCCCTAGTTCGCTGTAAGGTGTGATTAGCCCAGGCAGAGTTGTGGTTATCTATTGCGTGCTTATTGGGCTTGCTGCATTGTAGTTCGCATGTTGTGTGTCCAATAGGGGCAGAAGCGAACCCATTGAGTATGCATCCCCTTGTTAGCTGAAATAGCACCGCTAGATTTATTTATTTATTTTTTGGATAGGGGCACCACTGGGTATTTTTCATTTCCATCCTGCAATAATGTCCACCTATCTGACAGTTAATAGAAGTTTGGCTTTTGGTTTATGATCCATCTAAACTATCCATAATGTGTCCAGATTACTTTGAATTACTTGTATGCCATGTGTACAGTATCTTAGTGCCTGGGTATCATCCATCACACTTTGCTAGAGTATCAAAGGTTCTTCTCATATTAAATATGAAATTATACCTTATGCTAGTTAAACAATCTTCTACCAAAACCCAAGGCCCTGTTTGGCAGACACTTAAAAATGACTGTCTCATTTTAGTTAATGGTAATTATGTATTAGAGATTCGGACAGTGCTCGGTGGACCCCACAATGATGCATGTATTTTAACTATGTGGTCCATTCACTTGGATCATTATTTTAGGGCAAGAGCCTAAAAAAGAGTCATATCCAAATCTCAAGTGGACCATACCACAACAAAAAAATGGTGATTGAGGACCCACCATTTTTGTAAATGGAGTTGAGTGTGCTCTTCTTTTTTCCCTTTTTTGTTTTTTGCAGAATTTTAGTTGGAAAATATCTTTAAATAAAGTTGCCTTTTTCAAATTATAAGTCATAAATTATTTTTTGCAAGTGATGAAACTTTTTTAAATAAAATTTCATTTTCTCTTGATTCAAATGCATTTATAACCACTGTATAGAGCACTGAAAAACATTCAATGTGTAGTGCCTGAAAGCTTGTTCCTGGTTGGAAATGTAAAGAGCCGAAATATTTTCCAACAAGTTGTAACTTTAGCTTTTAGCCTTCTCTCCATTATTCTTCTTTTTGTTACAATTTTCAATCTAAAGCATGGTACCGTCCTAGGTAATTGGAAAATGCAAGTTTAAAATCATCAAAATATAAAGTACAATGGAACAGTACCAGGCTTGAAGTATATATGGAGAACCGAGGGTTTTCGTGGCCTATTTAAAGGCAATGGTACCAATTGTACATGGCATAGTGCCAAACTCAGTAGTCAAGTTTTTAAGCTATGAGCAAGCATCTAGGTTTGGTTTCTTTGCATCGAATCATTTTCTTGCCCTGTTTGAAGGCTGATGCCAATATCTCGTTAATTTTATTTTTGCTGATTGATGTCTATGAATGTATAACATTTTGTCATGATTGATGTTAAGTTCTTTAGACATCTATGTTCGATGCCTATGATCCTTGTTTTAGTAAATGGCATAAAAGTCCCCTCATTGTGCATACCAACACATTTACTTGGAATGTTATTGTAAGAGTGCAAGACATAATCATCAAACATGCCATCCTTTTGGCTTTTTATATTGTTGCTAAATATTAATTTATTAGAATGCCTATTAAGTATCTCACAAGTTAAAATAGAAAAAAAAGAAGAATATTTATCTGATGCCACTATACATATTCACATGCACATGAACATAGCAGGTGGAACTGGCAATTGGACTGCTTTGAACTAAACGGTGGCAAAAAAATGGCTCAGGGTCCAGTTCTGGTTTTAAATAGTTGATTGAATTTTTTATTTTGATTTTCCTTTTGTCTTTGAACATATGCGTTATACATTTGAATCTGATTACTAACTTTATGGATGTTTGGATGAGAAGATTTTGGAGTTGTGTTTTATTACTTTGGAAAACATTTAGGTCCGTTAGACAATGGTTTAACAATCGTACCTGCAATGTTGTTTTAGAGACAGTGGGCCATCAACAAATGACAAAAATGCCATTTTCTCCAGCCATGTGTCTCGATAATCTATTCGTGCATGCCTAACCTACCCATGATTTTCTTTCCCAGTCTTTTGACATGCTCAGCTTCAGAAATTGTCTAAACAGAACCAACAGAGCGAAAATTTAGATTCATGTTGACCAACCAATCTAAGTTTCTCGATTGATATTTATAGCTCTCCAAGTTAGTCCTTAATTTAAGTCAATCATGGCAGAGATGTTGGTAAAATGGATTCCTTCTGCAGAGTCCTTGATATTGCACGGGTGGTATTTGGAGTCATTCTGCAACAGCCTCCAATGAGGGAAGCTTCGACTTCATGCCATTTGCTGACATAAGAAATGAAATCTTCATCTGAAACCCCTGTAGATGCCTGTAGCAGGATAGAAAAGGAAAGAGAAGTTGAATTATTTTCAGTAAGCATTTTGTGGGCATCTAAAATGCAGAATTACAAGAAATTTGGTTCCATGTCACTAGCATCTTAGACTAGTTTATTTTATGGCTAAGACTGCATTAATACTTTGTAGACAATTTAACAATCGACTTGTTGTCTAGCTCCCATGAAAAATGGAACTAAACAAAGAAAAGAAGGAATTTCTTAATATTGGAGAATTGGTTGTGTCCATGTTCCACATGTTTTGAAATGACAACTCAATTGCTGAGTTGCCATCTAGCTAGTCCACATGTTTTGAAAAACAGCAAACTTATAGTATAACCATTTGATCATTCCATTGAAATGGTAGCTTGTATTTCTGTTGAGTCCATCTCAATCTTATAGAATATGCACTCTAGAGGGTAAGCATACATATCAAATGCCCAGGGATTCAAATTCCATGATATGCTTAAATTATACAGGCTGATACATATACAATAAAATCACATACATGCTACATTTTGTGGTAGAGATATACAACTGATGAAGTCTTGGAGAAATTTGCCTTTTCTATTAGTCATAGTTTTTCTATTTCTATTTCCAACACCATGCTTCTGTGTCTTATATTAGTTACGTCCACAGAGATGTGAAGCCTAAAAATTTTCTACAGGATCAGAGAACTTGCTCTGATACCATGTTGACTGCAGACAATTTTATGTGATAGAATGCAAGATATGATATTTATAAACCTCTAGTACCAAATGCAGGAAGAATCTAGAATAGCTAGGAGGATTGGAGAGATCCAGAAAGCAATATAGTTGCAAGTTTGCATCACAAAAGAATTACAGGAATGCCATTACAAATCATCCCTCAACAAGTACAACTTTGTCTGTTAATATGCACAGGTGATTGATCTTTCTCAAAGTGTCTGGGTATCATGATTCTGGGAAAATCAGTACTAGTTCATGTGAAATGGATCGATTATACTTTACCTGGCCGTGCTTCCATTTGTATGTCTTATTTGCATTTCTAAATTTGAAACTGTGATGTATGGAGTGAACTAGTTGTAAGGCTTCCCCTAGGATCTTGAATAGGACCTTTGGTCATAAGGTTCTAGTTCTTACATATATGTTGATGATTATACCTGCATGAACTTGAAGAATGTCAACATCAATGAGAAAATTTATTCCTATTTTGATTTGTAGAGTAAACAGGAGGCTTAATTCTCCTTAATGAATATTTCATGGTAGTTTTAGATCTTGATTTAATATCCCAAATGGGTTGTTTGTTATGGTTAAGTTGCAAGGAAATTGAAATCTGAGCCATAAAACTATATGTTTATCCACTCAATGGATTAGTGACATCTAATACTTCCATTCTCTTTCCATAGGCCATCTAACTGGAGGAAAAAGCGAATCCATTTTCACGACTTCATGTTGGGTGTCCATAGTCACCTTCAAGTAAGAATTTTTCTGCAATTTCTTCATCTAATAGTAATCTAGGAATCTAGTTGGAACATAATTCTTTATAAGCCCCAAATCTACTTTGGTTGATTTGTTCTCTTATCATCTTGTAACTGTAGGCTTGATTAAGTAACTTTAGAAACATGGATTCATATATTGAAATTTTAATTCTTTAAACTCTATTAAGTTATATGATTGTTCATTTCAATATACTGATTGATTTCCATTTCCCTTTCTTAGTCCCTTCATTTATGGTCTTCTCTCATTTTATGGGTTGTAGGTTAGGTAGATTTTCTACGCTTCAAGGGATTCAATGCTCATCGGGCCCATGACCAGCCTTATACAAACCAAACATAACCAACTATGAACAATCATTTAGTTGTTACCATCCGTTTGTAACACCAACCCAATTTGAAATCGTGTTGGGTTCATGTTGAGCAAGTTTATGTCATGTTAGGTCCGGTTTAGAACAATCCCAGATATTTGGGTTGAGTATCAAGGAATGTTAAGTCTGGTTTGGAACACCTTCCTTAGTATTCATATTGATAGAATAGGCTCCAAACTTTGATTTTGTTACTTCCAAGTTAGACTTGAAATGTGCCTAATTGTAGTTTGAGGACTAGTTTTCTCTCCATTGTACTATCACAATCCAATTCAGTAGTGCAGTCAACTGCAATGTAGCCAAACTAAGCATCTACAAGCTAATTTAGTTGCGTTTAGATGTGCCAAATTGGATTTTCTCTGATTTTCATTATTGATGTGCCCCTCTAGGATCTTTATTTTGTATGCATGTCCAAGATATCAATTTCTTCATATTAGCTACATAGGTCATTTTGGAGAAATGCAGATCTTGTTCGGTGAGGTTTCATGTTTGGATGCTCAGTTGGACTTAATTGTGATAATCCATTTCAGTTAACAAGAAATGACCAAAATGGAGGTTGGCCCATTTTAGTTCATGACAATGATCAACCTCTACTTACAATTCTAAGCTTTTCAGTCAAATTCCGATTTGGGGATAGCTATTTCATTACCAAATTTACCATTTCTGCTTTATTTAATTGAAGTATTTGAATTCAATTCAATCAAGCATCTAAGCACAAACTAAAAGCATTACTTGTGTTTTTTTTTTTTTTTTTTTTCTTTCAATCTCTCATGAATTTTGAATCTTTGTAATAGATAGGATACACATTCTTGCCATGTGTTCTAGCTGGGCTGAGCTGTGCACCCCAGTACAAAATGAGGAAGTTTGGATCGTCGGATCATGGCTGCATATTGGCAAGTGATGTTGATTGTGTAATTCTTCCTATTGATGCTTGTGGAGGGGATGAAACTCTTGCTTTCGCAAGAAATTCTAATAAGTAAAACACGTTTTAGTCTAGTTGATATGGTGGGCATCACCATTGATGGTATTATACATGCATTTCAAATGGTGTTGGAATCTCTATTATTAGAATTTCATGACATTGATATGTATGGGCATGAAATTCTCACAATTGAATGTAATTTCCATCATGATTTCTTGAACATTTGCCATGAAACAACTGTCTTTTTTTTTATTGAATATTGGCCGTGGAACAATTGTCATTCTGTTTGATAAATTACAACAGATTTGTAAGTTAGTAAGGTTTATAAAATACCAATTGAACATTGGCTTGTTTATCCTGTTTTCAGATGGTTCCTTTTGTTTCAATATTATCTCTTGGGCCTGGAATATAATAGAAAAACTCAGTTGTGCATTCTTCCTTTGCTTAACCCTGGTTAGATTTGTGCAAGACTTTCTTCTTTTTCGATATGGTAGCTTGTGAATATTATGGCATCTCTAATCGAGGTGTTTTGGATGTGCATGTTGAAAGCATTGTTTTAAGTATTATTTCCATGCTTTCAAGTCCTAATGATGAATCTCCTGCAAACATTGAAGCCGCAATAAGTAAACATTTGCAATCCATCCATTTTCTTTTCTTACACGTTTGTTCATGACTGTCAAATAGGGTGGTATTGCGATTTCATAAATTTAAATGGAGTAGAATGACCTTTGGCTTGAATGTCTATACTGCTATTTCTTTCCTTCGAAGAAATGGGCCGACTCACCAATTCTAGTTAGTTTGACATTCCATTCTCCTCAATGAGGACCAGGATTTCCACACTCTCCAAACATAGCTCTGTTTACAATTTAGAAGAGTTGTTTAATGATTCTGAGAGTATGGCTGGATCATTTGCATAAGATTATGAAAGTTTAAGTTATTCTTTCCTTATTTGATAAGTTAACACTTTCTTCCTTCCGAATAGGTGTTCAATATGGGTTGGTGGATATGCTTGATCAAACTGCAGGCTTTTGCCCACAAAAGATAACATGAGGAGAAGGGAAATGGATAAAGAAGTGCAAGCTATTATGAGAAAAGGGAGATGGCTATGAAAATGGGAGAAGCTCATATTGCTAATGGAATCTAATTTCAAAGCATCCCAAGACATGACTATTGAAGATGTGATAGATGAGTGCAAACTACTTGGCAGGGCACGGGACCATGTCACCTTTTCTTTTCTTTTCTTTTATTATTATTATTTTTCCTTCTTTATTTATTTTTTATTTTCTTATAAGAAAGATTTTCTCTATGGCTACGGATATTTGGAAGCCTTAAGTTATATGGCTATGGATTTAACCCGTAGCTTTTGACCATTTTCTGAAAAACTTACGATGTAGGGGCGTCTAGCACAACCATTGGTAAAGGTCCCTGATTGCCAGTAAAGCCTTTATCGACGCAACATTTATCGGTGGTTACCTGACCACCGGTAAATCCTTTACTGGAAGTTTTTCTGACCTTTAACCGCCGATAAAGGCCAGTTTTCTTATAGTGATAACACGTTTTTTGTTGGAAAGATTTATAATCATAAAAAATCCATAATTTAGCTATTAGGTTACTTCCACCACTCCCAACTTTTGAGAAGTAAAGCAATCCATAGGATCCATTAGATGAAAAGGGCCTAGTGGTTGACATGAATCAGAAATATAGATTATGCATGGCTTGTAAGTAATAGACATGGAACCCTTTTCAAGGAAAGAAACTTGAAAGGGTACATTTTACCTTTCACTATGTTAGCACAACCTTTGGTTAAACAGAAAAAGTGGCTGCTGAACTAGAAATATCATGGACAAGACTTCCAAAGGCAGTATCATCCATAAACTTTTGGTTGCTTCTTCTTCTTCTTCTTCTTCTTCTTCTTTGCATTTTGTGTTGTAGGCTTGCATTTTTGTTGTAGGCTTGCATTTTGTGATCATTCTTTGCAGAAGCATGTGGGTGCTAATTGATGAATTTTCAGGGATTCTATGCCCACTTCTTTAGTCTTAAGCACAACACGTTAAGTGATATGAGCTTATCTACAGGAACTTTCTGCTCAAGATGCCACTCCTGCTTCCTTTTCCATTTAAAGTTTTGATGCTGCTACAATTTTCTTTTTTCTATGAATTTCAACCACTGTGGTATTGGATGCTCCAGGCATGGTCATATGGAGAAGTTTGTCTTGGTTTTTAATTAATTGTGGGCTTTTCTATTATATTAATGTGCTTTCTTGAGAATGTGCAAATTAAGTGGTGAGCTTTCACAGTTTCTGCTTCAGTTATTTGCTCTAGGAATGCAACTATCAAGGGATTTAACTCTTTAAACTACTATAAGATGCCCATACCAGACATGGACTACTGAGCCATGATGGTATGATACATATAGGATTCTTCTCTTTTCTTTTGTAGGTTATTAAAAAGCAAAAAAATATCATTCTTATAACTTCTGATCAACTACTAGAGGTTATAAAAAGTGTCTCAAAATTTCAAGTCATTGTTATATAATAAGTTAGAGGTACAATTGATCTACAGTGAGAGTCCTTAACACAATTTCATTTTCCAAGAACTGTATGCTCAAAGTAATGTAAAATCTTGAGAACTTATTGATCTACTTGCAGCTCAACCAACTCCTTTTAATTGGCCTGGCCTCTTGAGTCCAAAATTGACCTATTACATGACCAACCTAGCAAAATTCTCCTGATAGTTCACTTGGACTGCAAAATCAAAATACCAGTTTTCTGAATTGACTTCCAAAATTATCGAATTAGAATTATAAGCTAGCACATAATTGGATGCATCTCATGCATGTTTACTCTCATTGTTGAAATCTGAAATTGCTTGGCATGATGCAAACTATGCCCAGATATTGGAATACCTTTGAGATGAGTATGAGCTTGCGCAACATTTTGGAAGCCTTGATTTCAAATTGAAATTTGTGGAGGTATAATCCTTCGTGCTATTGTTGTTTCCCTTTGAAATAATGTCTTTTCGAGTTTAATGTTCGTGAAGAAAGTTTGCCATAGGTTCAAAACTCACCGATTGAGCTAAAATCAACTTTCTGGCTTTGCTGCTAGACTGGGTTTAGTTGCGCCTTGTGCACCAACTCCAAACTCTTATCATAGTTTTGTTTGTTTCCGATCAATTTAATTGACTCACAAATACTCTATAAGACTGGTAAGTTTGTTGCTGACTTTGCTAAATTGAAGGTGGACATGGAACAACTTATTTCAATGTTTCAATAGAGATTGACAGGCTTCCAAGTCTTATCTTCTTTTGAAACCCTGCACATGGTTAGTTTTGGAGATCATTGCTGATTTTTATACTCAAATCCAACATGTATATTCACAATCTCTGGTTGTGGTTTCTCATTTGCATCATGGTCTAATTCTAAAAAATGCATCAGCAAGCTTCAAAAAGAATTTCAAGAATTTTATGATCTTTGATTGGACTTTGGAATTGCACTTTATCCATAATTTCTTCATGCCTCCATTCTAATAATTTCAATACTTTATCCTATTTCTGCAGGTAAGGGTCTGCTGAAGAAATAAGTATAGAATTAGAGAAGATTGAAGGAACATATGCACAGGCAAATTGACAGAAAAGAGCAACGTTTATAGCTTTGGGGAGCTCTTGCTTAATCTTTTTACTGGAAAGAAGGCTTATGACTGGAAGAGGACAGGTGATAGAGGTGCTTCATTTTCAGATCTGGTAATTTTTTCCATTAAAGAGGAATGGCTTGGCCTGGATTTGAAGGCCATCATTGAGACCGACAAAAAGATGGAGCAACTGATAGCTTGGGTAGAGCTTGCTTTAAGCTGTGTTAAACCAAAAGGGGAGGAAAGGCCCACAATGAAGGAAGTGGCGCATGAGCTCATAAGCATAAACGGAGCCAAGAATTATATGTAAGGATATCACTGCAAGTGTTCTTGTGTTACGAAAGATTTTCATAAGCAGGTTTTTTCGCTTGTTCCATTCTCTTCAGAATTTGTGTTGGCAAGACCATTGCCTTTTCGTACATACTATCAGGTTTTACAAGGTTATTTAGAGCTACATATGTTAATGATTGTAGACTGGTAATGAGATTGTTTATGATTTTATTTTTATGCTCAAGTACTTATCTAAATGAAATTAGATAAAAAAAAATGCTGCTTGTGCTCAATGAATTAACTGGTCAAGAAGCTGGTTCAAGATGTTGATAGAGATGGAAATAGTTTAGATGGAGAAGGGGTGCTATTGTAACTAATTCTCCATCATAGTTTGAGTTTTGGAGAAGCTTCCAGTCTCATTCTTGGTTCATCGCTTTTATGTGTGTATTGTCCATGAAATCTGGTGACCTAGCAATGGATGCTCATGGTACAAAGAACACACAGTTCATCATTATCCCCTGCCATGGCCATGTTTCGACTCGATTCAAGATCATCTTAGTCATTGGAAAAAAAAAACCGTGCTTGATGGATGTTGTGCATTTCAAATTACTGTTTAGTGGGGTTGTTCTTCCCTGGTCATTCCAATTTTACAAAGTTCATCCCAATGTCATAAAACCTAGATGGGGCCTTGTCCTGTTTCCAAACAGGTCCAACTAATGGTTAGATTGGTTCAACCTTGACTTTACTTAAATGGATAAGATGATAGATTTTTAAACAACTAAATGCATGGCAAAGTGAGCAGTGTTTGGTTTGTATAAAATTCTATATACTCAACTGGCCAACCTTACCTGATCCGTGACCAGATCCAGGGACACCCATTTGACAATTCAATCCAGATTAAACTTAACATTCTTTCAGTTAAGAGTCCTGTCCATGGTAAACATGGCATGAATGCACAAATTCAATCTGGAAATTGCCACATGATGACCTTGGAAAGCAAGCCAACTCACATGTAATCAAGACCTTAAGCCCTCTCATGTCTTGAGGTCTAAGGATTAATCAGGTTTAGTGGAACCTTAAGGATTAATTAGCTACGGATCTAATTTGTAGCAATAAATATTTAGCTATGGCTTTCATCAGTAGCCTTTGACCATCTTTCTGGTAGAGTTTATTTTTAATTTCTTCATATTTTTATTTTATCAAATTTTAGCTAAAGAGGGCCATCTCCAAGATTGCTCTGGTTAACACCTGGCTGATTGGATGCTCTTTTCAATTTACTTGGCAACCCCGTTTCCTTATCTAATGGAATCCCGTCACTTTATTCAGTAATCCCGTCACTTTGTCTACAAAAACCTTGTCCCTTTGTCTAGCATCCCTTTCACTTTATCTTATCTAGTGAAATCTCGTCACATTGTCCATCAACACTGTCACTCTATTTAGCAACCATGTCATTTTGTCTAGTGAATATCATCACTTTGTATTATAACCTCGTCACTTTATCTAGTGAATACCGTTACTCTATATTGTAACCTCGTCAGTTCGTTTAGTGGAACCAGGTCACTTTGTTCGACAACCCGTCACTTTTTTCAACAATATACTGGTTGGATTGGATTTTCATTTAAGTATAATGTTTGGCCCTTTAAAATTAAGGGTGGATGTCTCTCTCATTAACTATTTTCTTTAGTGCATATCTCTAGGCCTAATATTGGACTTAACAGCCAATGGTTATAGTGGATCGTACATAAACATTGCATTGGGCCCCAATAAATTAATAGTCACGCCCCATAGAAATAAAATATTTGGAAGAGAGACTGATGCAGGATAGGAAATTTAAGTATGAGATGTAAGAATTCAGGCTTAGATCATACTAATTCAGAAACAGTTACACAAATTCTACATTCCACATGACAGTCCAAATCATTCAATTAAAAAGGAGAATCTATACGGGTCCAGGCTGACATAGGCTAGGACTGGACCAATAAAAATTATAAACCAAACAATGTTGAAGGGAAATAGAAATCAACCACACATGCATAAAAATCAGCCCCTAATCCAAGGGATTTTTCAATTTCAATTCAAGGAACCCTAGGGTGAAAAAAAGGAAAAATAAATTAGGGTTAATGCAAACTAAGGTTAGGGTTTAGGAAATATGAATGAAATGAAGAAAACCTGACTCGGAGAAAGCTCCTGCGTGCAGATGGTGACCCGGTGCTGACGCACGTGCGCGGGTGGGCTCGCTGCACGTGTGATGGAAGCCGCCTTCCCAAAGTGATACACAGGCCTTGGTCAGCCAAGGGAGACCTCCAATCCCTCCAAGTTTGACGACGATCCGACGAAAGGTCGAGGCGTAGTGCTCTGCTGAAGTTTCAGCCCTCCTACAGGTCCAGATTTTGAAGAGTGGCTGTAGGGGGATGAATAGTTGCAAAAGCTTAGAAATTCAAAGTAATAATGATGATAGAAGATGAGAGATATGGATGGAAGATGGTAGGGGCAGATGGAGATAGATGTGGCTTCGCACCACGGTAGTTAGCCATTCGAAGAAGGGAGGGCTTCGCACCCACTTTTGAATTCTTCCACAACTCACGAAGAGAGCAGAAAAATAAAGCAATAATTTTTATTAAACTTAAATGAATGAAAAAAACTACAAGTGGTACCTATTTATAAGAAAAATCCTATACCCCAAAACTCGCACCATGTGCACAACCTATTACTTGGCGGTGAAGTAAACTAAAATAAAAACTAAACAAAGAAATACAAAGCATTCACGATGTTCTAAATAATAACAATAAGAAAAACCTAAAATATAACATCAATCCGATGAGTGGGCCATGATCATGAGATCCCATAATGGGATTTTCTTGACTATTGGGTCCACCCTTTTGAACCAAAACTTCGTCTTCTAGCTAGGAGGCCCTCCCTGGACGTTGTCATCGAGCCAGATCGATGGTGGGGCCCTCTTTCTACGTACGTACGTGCGTGGGGGGTGGTGTGCGCATGATGTCCCCATTACTCCCCGGCTGCGAGGATTTTGCCACTGACGAAATAAAACTCTTGAACCGATCCAGGATGTCAGGATCAAGTCTCTGAAACTCCTCCTCAGTGAGCCACGTGCTGTCTGAAGCTGGGCGTGACTTCCATTTAACCAGGTACTTCTGAAACCCGTCGTCCGACGTAGATATTATCGGATGGTCCAGAATATCCTCTATTTCCTCTCTAGGTGTGTGAATGGTAGGTATGTGAGGTAGAGGCTGAGAAAATGGGTCGAGAAAGGTAGGTATGGGACGTAATAGCTGGGAAGATGGGTCAAGACAGGTAGGTATGAGAGGTAGAGGCTGAGAAAATGGGTCGGGACAGGTAGGTATGGGAGGTAGAGGTTAGAAAAATGGGTCAGGAGGGATAGGAAGATGAATCGGGACGGATATGTATGGGAGGTAGAGGCTGAAAAAATAGGTTAGGAGGGAGCCATAGATCAATGGAAAGGTCTGATGAATCAGGATGGTTGGGCGAAAGGCTAGACAATGCATTAATGGCCCCTTGAAATGCAACTAGATCTTTCACATTAAACGTGAAACTAATTCCTATGCAGGGTGAAAGATTTACCACATGCGCATTGAGATTTTTTTATTTTATAATTTTGACAGGTCTAGCGCTACGCGCGTGTAACTTATGAACGGCCCCCAGAGGATACCGTTCGGGCCTGATGCGGACCATCATAGAGTTCTTTACATTGAATTCTTTGAAACATTTATGCTGGTATGTAGAAAATTTGTAATGTTCATTACTAGTAGTGATCTTCTGCCCGATTTCTTCATGCCATGAATGAATGTGATGCACAAAAGACTCGGCAGGCTCTGATGGCCTATGAGACAGTGACATAGGGACAAGATCAATAGGTTTCTCAGGTTTATAACTAGTAATGACTTCATAAGGACTGAGACCTGTGGACCTATCGACAGAACTATTAAACGCAAACTCGGTTATAGGTATTACGGTGTCTCATGTTTTGGTGTGCTCTATATCCCTCCCAGGGGGAGACTCATCCAGTAGATCATCAGGAAAGACATCAAGAAACTTATCTACTACCGGAATGGCCTCAGTGAGTAACTCTATACTAGTCTCTGGGGTACTCTCTCTAGGCACAAGGCTATACGTGTTGTGCCCCTCAAAATAGTGGTCTTGACTCTTGTGGTGGATGCACGGGTGCATGCCCATGACTGATTATTTGGCTACCTCCATTCATTGGTCTATCCTCCTAGCTACCTGCCTGAGATTGGACATCTACCCCAATGCTGGGATTTGTTCCAATGGAGGCCTTTAGTTGGGTAATGTGCACATCAAATTGATCAAAACATTGGTCTATATATTGTTCATAGTGAAAAGGCCTAGCTATATGTCCTAGAGGGGGGAGGGGGTGAATAGGACTCTGCCAAATTAAAACTTTAACAGCGGAATATAAATGAATAAAGTAAAGATAACACTATAAACCAATCAAAATACAGAAATGTAAAGCAACCTCAAATAGAGAGATTGATACCAATGCTATTTGAAGGACAACCTTGCACCATAAAAACTAAGGGTTTATGGCAGGACAACCTTACTAGAATAATTTGAATATCAAAAACTCAAACTAAAAGTAAATAAAATAAAAAATAAGAAATAAATTCTAAACTATTATAACATTCCCCACAATGCTTGAAATTTAAATATTACAACATTCACATCCACACATATATCCCATAAACTTGAATGATAAAAGATATAGAAAATAAATCACACATCCACAAAACAAAAAGAGCTATAGTGGTTCGCTTGTGTGTTCACCAACTGTTAAACAACAGCCACACAGCTTGCTACTCCACTCCTAATATCCTCACACAGGGGATATTAGCGTTCATTATGAAAATAGGTTTCTCAGGTTCACCTAAAACATTCACAATTGTCTTTTAAATTGGCTTACACAATTCAAAAACCCTAACCTCTGAGTTTTCTGGCTCTCCTCAGATAACCAACACAATGAGATTTTTCTAGCTTAATCTCAAAAGAAACCAAAATAAGGAAATTTATAATAATGTAAAAATACCTGGATTTCTCATTTTGTAGCAGCCCGGAAGAACCAATCGGAGTATAAATTCGAATATAGAAGTTCAATTGTCCAATACTCACTTTGAAATGGTTCTAAGTTCTAATTGATTTTAAATTAAATTAAGTTAGGCAAGCTCTATTTGATTTTGATTCCAAGAAGTGGAATATTGCACACTACGCCAAAATGGCCAATTTGCGACGTATTTTTGCGACGGACTTCGCCCGTCGCAAAAATCTCTTGGTTTAACGACGGATTTAATCCGTCGCTACCGAAAAAAGTCCATCGCTAAGATTCTCTCGAATCTGTAGGCCAAACGTCGTAAAATTTAGCGACGGACCAAAATCAGTCGCTAAAATCTGATTTACGACGTATTTACGACGGATTTTTGACCGTCGTAACTAGGCGACGGACGAAATTCGTCGCAAATTTTGATTTGGCGACGAAAAACGAACAGTTGCAAATTCCTGCCCAAAATACCAAATGGCAGGCTTTTCAGTTGATTTTGCGACGGATCAGGTTCGTCGTAAAAGGACTTTTGCCTAAACATTATTTGTTTTTTCATTTTTTTAAGAATATGGTGGAAAATTAAGTTTTTTTATAGTCTAATAATTGTTTTTTAATATAATTTCAGTAGTTTAATTGTACATATTTGTATCTAAGATTATTTTTTAACAATTAATTGAATGCAAAAAGAATTTATTTTGTTTTTATATCAAATGAGTGGAATTTTAATTTTAATTTTTTAATTTTAAACTAATATTTAAATGATTTGTAATATCACATGAAAAAGAATATTGAGAAGTTTAAAGAATTTAACAATGTTTGAGAAAAAAATTAGATTTTGAAAAAAAAGAAATTGTGATTTAATAAAAATCTATTTTGTGGGAACAAAAAAGAATATTTAATAAAGTTAATAAATTGGAAAAAAAAGCATTTGATTTTGAGAAAAAATAATATTCTGAAAAAGAAAATTAAAAATATTTTTAAAAATGTAAAAATTTTCACAATGTTGAAAAATGAAAATATTTTAAAAAAGAAAATGAGAGTTTGAAATTTGAAAAAAATAAAAATAAATTGTGAAGTTCAATTAAAATTGACAATTTCGAATAAAATGCTTTAAAAAAAAATGGAGAAGTGAAAAAGAATTGAAAATTTTAAAAATAAGACGATATTAAAAAATCGATACTTTATCAAAAAACAAACATTTTGAAACAAAAAATAAATAAGTTGAAAAATTTTGTGATTTTGAAAAATAATTGAAAATGTTCAAAATTCGAAATTAAAAGAAAAAGTTATTTATAAAAACACTAAGATTTTGAAAAAATATATATAATTTAAAAAAAAAAATTGAAAAGTTGAAAACAACATGATGCTTTTAGAGAAAAAAAATTGGCATTTTGGAATTTTTTGGAAAAAAATTAAAAATTGTGAAAATTTAAGATATTTTGAAAATAAAAATTCAGAATTTGTATTTTAATTTATTTTTTTGAAATATTTTATATTAAAAATGATATTTTGTTAAAAGTTTTCAAAGAAAAATTAAGAGTAAAAAAATATACATTTTGAAAAAAAATGTAAATTTTGAATGGAAATTGATATTTATCTTTGAAAAAAAAATATTTTTTAATAAATTACTAGGCACATCCACTAATTGAACATTTAACCGTTTTTGGACAATCGAATTAGTCCAGATTGAAGAGTAAATAACTTCATATGTTTAAATCAAATTTCACTCAAATTGTTGATCAATCTTGTATTCCCAACACCTTTCTCACATGTAGCTAGCTTGATTGAGGTGAGTAACTAGTCAAATTGAGGGTATTGATCAATAAAATAGAGTGAATGGACTATACATATAAAATGGGCTAAATATTATTGTCAAAATTGTGACCCAATTTATTGACCTCGCGAGAACCTACGAATTGATGTTGATAAGTTTTGTGGGCCCCATCATGATGTGTGTCGAACATCAACACCGTGCATTTAATGTGTCCCCTTTAGGTTATGAGTTATCTCAAAAATCATCCGTAAATGAAACTCAGGTGGACCATACCATATAAAACCATGTCAAGACATCATAAAAAATATAAAAGCAGTTGGTGGGGCCCAAATGAGTTTTGGATGCAGCTAAAACTTGGTCTGACCCCTCATCCAAGTGGGACACACATAATGAGTGGGTTGGATATGTGAATCACATTAAGGCAAGCCTAATATATGATTATGAATGTTTTAAAGAAACCCCTCTACATTAAGGTGAGTTACTCATTACCTTTACCAAAGTAAACTTTGTGGGGTCCACCGTTATTTATTTATTTTATCCATTCTGTTTATCCATGTTATCAGATAATTTGAGGTCTAAAGAACAAAAAGGAAGCATATCCAAAGCTCAAGTGGACCACACCACAGGAAATAGTGTGATTGAACCTCTACCATTGAAAAATTCATGGAGGCCATAGAAGTTTTGGATCAAGCTAATGTTTGTGTTTTCTCTTCATTCATGTATATTTGATATTATGAATAGGTTGGATGGCAAATAAATTAACGTTACTGTGGGCCGAAGGAAGGTATCAATGGTGGAAATCATTATTCCACATTGTTTCGTGTGGCATGGTCCACTTGAGCTTTGGATTTACCGAAAATTTGGGATCAACCCACACCGTTCATCCATTTTTCGAGATCATTTCAAAGAATTATTCCAAAAATGAATCATTTCCAAAGATTAAATGGACCACACCACAAATACCAGTATGGATGGGAACGAATTGGCTACTCCCCTGCCACCCACCCGTTGGCTAGTATTCGGTGCTATGTAGGCCCCACCATGATGTATGTATTTCATCCATTATGTTCATCCATTTTTACCGATCATTTTAGGGCTTGATCAAAAAAATGATAGGGATATAAACCTAAGGTGGACCACATCATAGGAAAACAATATTGATTGGATATCCACCATTAAAATCCTCTTAAGGGCCACAGTACTATTTATTTGACATCCAATCTATTGATTAGATCATACAGGCCCTAATGAAGGGAAAAAACAAAGATCAGCTTTCTCCAAAACTTTTATGGCCCCCAAAAGGATTGGCTACTCCCCCTGATGAAGGGAAAAAGCGGATTGGCTACTCCCCCTGACACTAGCCATTGGCTGGTGGTTGGTGCTCTGTGGGGCCCACCATGATGTATGTGTGTCATCCATGCCGTCCATATATTTTTATATATCATTTTATGATGTAAGTAAAAAAATAAATTATTTCTCAATCTCAAGTGGACCACATTATAGGAAACAGTTTTGAATGAATTTTGACCATTAAAAACGTTTTGGGCGAATAAAAGTTTTGGATCAAGCCGATATTTATTTTTTCCATTCATCTGGGTCTTTATGACCAAATCAACATATTGGATTTCAAATAAACAGTATAGTGGGCCTTAGGAGGATTTTAATGGTGAATATCCATTCATTATTTTTTTCCTGTGGTGTGGCCCACCTAAGATTTATATCCTTATCAATTTTTTTGTATAAAGCCATAAATTGATCTGTAAAAATGGATGAACTGAATGGATGAAACACGTACATCATGGTGGGGCCCACAGAGCACCGACCACCAGCCCGTGTAGCCAATCCGTCTCCCCTAGGAAATCGGATTGCGTACTGAGCTACTAAGTACGGGTTTATCGTACTGAGTAAACTCAATCGGGCCCACTGTGAATGTATGTGGTTTATCCACACCGTCCATCCTTTTTTCCCGCTAATTTTAGGGGTTGATCCAAAATGTTAAGTAAATCCAAAGCTCTAGAGTACCATACCACAGGAAATAGTGTGGAATAATGATTTCCACCTTTGAAAACTTCCTAGGACCCACAGTGATGTTTATTTGTCATCCAACCTGTTCTTAAGATCACAAAGACATTGATGAAGAGAAAAAACAAACATCAGCTTGATCCAAAACTTCTATGACCTCCATGAATTTTTCAGTGGTAGAGGTTCAAACAAACTGTTTCCTGTGGTGTGGTCCACTTGAGGTTTAGATATTCTTCCATTTTGGTATCAAGACTTAAAATTATCTATTAAAATGTATTAACAAAGTGGATAAAATAAATAAATAACGGTGGTCCCCACATGGTTTACTCAGTGCGTTAAGGTACTGAGTTACTCAGTCCGCAATCCGCCTAAAACGAGGCCTCTGTTCTCTCTCCCTCTCATTCTACTCTGTCTGTTCCTCTCCCAGTGCTGGCCGCAGACATCTCTCCCACCTCTCTCTTCCTGTCGATCTCTTCACCAACACAGGTAATGCTCTCTCTCTCTCTCTCTCTCTCTCTCTCTCTCTCTCTCCCCGTCTTTTGACACTACCTCAATAACATGTCAGTTCCTACAACAGAAATGAGACGAAAATCATAGAAGAACAACAGCCCTCCAAATACCCTTTTTTTTGTTTCAATAGCTTACCACGCATCCATTCATATTGATTTGAAGATAGGTTAACTTGAAATGCCAAAAAGATGCAAACTCATAGCTAGGTTTCCATTGATTGACCACCTGATAAAACCTTGGAACGTTTTCTCTTCTACTTTTTGTCCGTCTTACCTGAACGTTTCTCCTGGCTGCTTACTGGCAAAGGCTGTGTGCTTGCAAGATGCTGATGAATGACAGATAGCGGGTCGGATTGGAAAACAGGGTGGTTAAGGACTGCTCTTAACTGGTTGCTTTCCTTCTCTACTAGCTTCTGCCTAGATTTGTGGTTCAGTTTCAAATTTTTTTCATGCAGAGGCCGTGGCTGAGAAGCATCTGACACCGAGGGAACAAAATCTGATAGAGTAGAGAGATCATAAGCCTTAAATTTTTTCTGACGGCTTCTTAGCCTTCAATTTTTTCTGACGGCTTCAATTTTTTTGCTTCCCAGTCTGTAGTGACATCAACTCTTGAGGCGGAGATTCTCTTCCTCCTTATGGCAGCAAGCTTCTGCCACTTCCTTGCGATCGCGACTATCCTCTTGGGGTTGATCATGGTTGATTCGTTGGGTTAGATGAAAAACTTTGAGAACCAAAAAGGAGATGAAAATGTAGATCTTAGATTGTAAAGGATGTGGTTGTGTTGAGTAGGAAGCAGTGAAGATGGCTACCTATATATAATAAATTAGAGAGATGGGGAATGCATTTGTGTAGCTCTCTCATGTTAGGCCACAAAGGGTGCAAGCCCATGTGTTGTTTGGCATTGTGGGGAGCATTTTCATGTGCACATCTTTTCCAATCATTAAGATAAGGTCCAGTTAGAAATGGGACTCTCACTTAAAACAGCATGGTGGGTCCTTCAATTACTATGTATGTCCAGTTTCCTGTGGATGACATGAAAGGTACATGGGGCTTTCAAGTAGACCGTGTCTGGGTGCAAGGAATGAACACCCATGTGATAAATGTACTAATGTAGAGATTGTTTAGTTAGGATGCATTAACAAATTACCTCCCCAAACATTACCAGACTAACAACACCTAGGTTCCAATTATTGAAATTTGCTATTGTTAGTAAAAATGTAAATGGGAGGCAGCTTTTAAACGCCATACAAATCCATGTAAAGGTAATCGAAATCCAAGACAATCTTTTAAATGGCTAAACTGTTCTTAGACAGTTACCATCCATAAGAAAATTTTAGTCACTTGAATCTTTTCTAATTTTTACTATATATAATGTGATTAGCTTTTCTTAGCCAGTTACCATCCATAGAAAAATTTTAGTCACTTGAATCTTTTCTAATTTATGTTATACAGAAAAATCAAAAGCAGAAGTTTATCGATGTCATGCATTGTTGGAGAAACTACAGGTGGTAACTGGTCGGTAGATGCATGTAGATGCTTCTTGTGTAGTTTTTGCAGTTCAGGCATCCATTTTGGTTTGTTTTGAATCTTATTTTGGATTTTGGATTTTGTTAGATTGATTAGGATTTTTAGATTTTGGTCATGTCTATTTTCATGTATGGGACTAACTAGATTACACCCATCTGTTAGAAAAGAATATCCCCATCACCATGCTTAATAAAAAGAAAGGAGGATAAACCTGTTACACCTGTATTGAGCATTTTCTTTTTGTTACTACTGGTGAAATGAGGATTCAATGTTATTCAATGTCATGCTCTGAGTTTTGTTTATTTGTTTATGTATGGAGAACAGGTGGTGCTGGTATCTGGTGAGACTGGTTGCAGGAAAACAACTCAGGTTACCAGTTCTTTTGCTTTGATTCAACATTTAGAAATGAGTTGTATTTTGAATTATGTTCATTTAGATTACAAATTTTGATGTGATTGTATATATATTAAGACAATCCGTTACCCATTTAAGGGTTTTTATGTGGCCAGGCATAGATACAGTGTGCTCCTTGGTGCATAAAAATCCTTAAATTGTCCCTGTTTGGAGAGTTCAATGCCGGATAGAATGTAATGCTTTCATTTTAGCAATTCAAATGCACTTGCCTTTTCTATGCATCATTTCTCTTTCTCTCTGGATATGTTTCTTGCATTTATTTCCATTGTCAAATATCATCACTTTGTGTTGATACCTGACGTGGGAATTAAATACAAGATCAATATATCTGGAGAGATATGGGGAGATGCTGCCGGAATTTCGGTGTAGGCATTTAAATTTGAAAATGAAAGCGTTACAATCTATTTGGTCTTGGATGGGCAACTGATTTAGTCAGTTAGATAGACATACTCATTCGTAATCTAACTTAAACACATCATGTATATGTTACCAGAGATGGCTTCCATGACACCATGCAAGAACTGGATGCGGGCAGGAAGGTTAACTATTGAATACATGGAAGGTGTTGTAACATTTCTAAAGTACGTGAAACAAAATTCAAATGGGGAAGACTGGCACATCTGTCCTTGTGCCAAGTGTTGTAATATGCGTGGGAAGATGACATTAGAAACCATTTCCGAACACTTGGTTTTTAATGGCATAGATCAAACGTACACGACGTGGTTTCTCCATGGGGAACAACGTCTTGAAACAGGTGCGAGTACATTTTTCAATAATCGTAATGATGAGGTGTTGCCCAGAATGGTCGATTTGGTGAATGATGCTTTCGGTCATTTTCAACCCATTGAGTTAGATGCATGTATGGATGAGGTTAATAATGGAGATGATATTGACGCTCATGATGAATTAGGCGATGAGGCTCGGTATAGGAAGTTAATGGAGGATGCAAAACAACCCCTATATCCATCGTGTAAACCGGAGCATACAAAGTTGTCTGTGACAGTGGAGTTGCTGAGTATGAAGGCTAGGTTTTGTTGGTCAGACAATAGTTTTACAGAGTTATTAAACTTGCTCAAGAAAATTTTTCCCAATGAGAACTCTTTGCCAGATAGTACTTATAATGCAAAGAGGCTGATCAGTTCATTGGGTATGAAATATGAGACAATACATGCATGCCCTAACGATTGTATTTTGTACTGGAAGGACCATGTTGATAAGCAGTGTTGTCCAAAATGTGGAGCAAGCAGATGGAAATTTAATAGTGTTGTAAGGTCAACCGCCCCACATGTACCTCGTAAGGTGCTAAGGTACTTCCCATTAACGCCGAGGTTAAAAAGATTCTACACTATACCAGAGATTGCAGAGAATATGATATGGCATTCAAAGTCGGCTCAAGATGATATTTACATGCGTCATCCAGCGGATTCATCTATGTGGAAGATTGTAGATGAAAAGTATGCTGATTTTGCTGCGGAGCCACGTAACGTTCGTTTAGGACTTGCAACGGATGGATTCAATCCTTTTGGGAATATGAGCAATTCATATAGTTGCTGGTCTGTTATGATTGTTACGTATAATCTCCTGCCTCATTTATGCATGCGGAAGGAGTTTACCATGTTAACACTTTTGATCCTTGAAAAAAAAAGGTCCAGGACATGGCATCGACGTTTACTTGCAACCGTTGATTGCAGAGTTGCTTGAATTGTGGGAAGGATCTGTGACATATGACTCGCACAGTAAGAATATGTTCACAATGAGGGCAATTTTACTATGGGCAATACATGATTTTCTAGCATATGGACATCTTTCTGGTTGTAGGACAGGAGGAAAGTACACATGCCCTATTTGTAGTGAGGAGACAGAATCGGTTTGGCTTGAACATGGAAAGAAGTTTGCATATATGGGACATAGAAGATTCTTACCATCAGGTCATGACTTTAGGACTGATAGAGCCAGATTCAATGGGAAAGAGGAAAAAAGAAAGGCTCCGAAGCGTATGAAAGGTTCAGATGTACTACGTAAAATAAATAATATTGAAACCGTTTTCGGAAAGCAAGTGGGAAAGACTAAGAAAAAGTCTAAGAATGACCCGAACAACATTACTGCCTAGACAAAGAGATCAATCCTTTTTGATTTGCCATACTGGGAGCATTTGCCCATTCGTCACAATCTGGATGTGATGCATGTTGAGAAAAATGTCACCAAGAACCTCATTGCAATAATCATGGATACAAAAGATAAGACTAAGGATGGTTTACAAGCCCGTCAGGATCTTCAGGCTATGAAGATAAGAAAGTCTATGTGGCCTGAAGAAAGAAACGGCAGGTTATTCTTACCCAAAGCTCCTTTCACGTTGTCCACATCTGAAAGAAACATGTTTTGTCTGACACTGAGCAATTTGAAAGTCCCAAGAGGATATTGTGCAAACTGGACACATCGTGTCAATTTAGAGGATTGTCAGCTAAAGGCCCTCAAGTCACATGATTATCACATTGTGATGCAGCAATTGCTACCAGTTTTGTTGATGCACTCATTTTTAGGAAAGAAGAAGACATTGCGCACTGCCATTTGTGAAATGTTAAGATTCTTCAACGTCATATGTTCAAAAGTTATTAATCGTGAACAGCTTCAAAATATGAAAAAAAAAAATAGTGGAAACATTATGTGTATTCGAAGAATATTTTCCCCCATCTTTTTTTATTCCTATGACACACCTAGTGGTGCACTTAGCAGAGGAAGCACAGCTTTGTGGACCTATTAGATATCGGTGGATGTATTCTTTTGAGAGGTAATATTAATTATCAGAATTTATCAACTTTCTTTTTCCATTTTTTTTTAAAAAATTATATCCATATCTGATTTTAATGTGTATAGGATGATGAGAACATACAAAAAGTATGTGACGAATCAAACTTATTCAGAGGGTTGTATTGTTGAACGCTACATACTGGAAGAGTCCATGATGTACTGCATGGACTACATGCCTGATAAGATGTTAGGAAGCCATAAGAGAGTGAAAAAGATATTCTATGATGAGGGTGATGATAATGCCGATAATTTCCAAATCGATAAAAAAGGAAAAAGTTATCTTCTTACTAATGTGCAATATCAACAAGCACGCAGATGGGTATTACAACATCACGCTGAAAATACTCAATAGCTGGGGTAAGTTGACAAAAGTCTATGTTTCTATCCTTAATGTTTTTAAATTGTACCATGTAAAGTAAAAAGTTTAATTCATATATTATATTATATGTGAATTGTAGGAAGTACAATGAGTACATTCATGGCTAAACACGTAAGGGACAAAACAGGAGGGGCAATCCGTCGGTACAAAAACAAGTAGACTACAATGCTTGGTTAAGGGAACAATTAGAGAATGAAGAAATGTCACAATTGAAGAGAATCGCTACTGGTCCTAGCTATGATGCCACATCATACAGTACATACTCAATAAATGGGTATGTTTTTTGTACATCAGACTCTGGAAAAAACTTGACAACACAAAACAACGGAGTCTCTATGAAAGCCTTAACTATGTTCAGGGTGAGTGTCAGGGATAAGAACTTGGTAGAACAGGAAGCCACCTACTATGGTATCATTAGACAAATTCTTGAATTAAACTACTTCACCTTTAAGATAACATTGTTCTACTGTGATTGGGTGCATATTGAAGATACTTCAAATGGATGTTATGTAGATCCTGAAACAAATCTGATATTTGTTAACCTAGGAAGGTTTAGAAGGAATATCAAGGAAGAGGATGAGCCATTTATACATGCATCTTAGGCGGCTCAAGTCTTCTATTGCAAGGATCCGACAAGAGATGACTGACATGTTGTATTAGATGTTCCAAAGTGACTAACAAAAGATGCATATGCATTTGAGGATCCACTAGTGTTTGAGGCCAAGTTGACTGTAGGTTCCTCGAGCCCTTCCTTAATAGATGATCTGTATGACCCAACTGGTGAAGATATACAAGAAGGGTAATATGTAGAAATTGTATCAAGTAACCCACGTATTCAGAAGCAAAAAAGAAACTGATCAAGTTTCATATCAGGTTGAAATAAATTTAACTACTTTTACTATATTAGATTATTTTTCTTTTCATTTTTTCTAAATTCAGTAAAAACTTATGCATGTGATAGTGTCATCTCTTTATTATGTATAGCAACATATTAAATTACTAATAATCTTAATTTTTTTTTTAGGAATTATGTCGTATGTAGGGCCTTCTAGTTCTGTCCCAGGAAGCACCACAAAGATAAAAGTTTCAATTAGTCCAATTGGAGAGATTACTGGAGATAACAAAAATCAATTCACCCCATTTCTAGGAAATGTGTTCAGGACTCATTGTCCAATTGTTTACAAAGACTGGCGGCTTGTGCCAGATACCATCAAGGATAATGTTTGGTCAACTGTTTTGGTAAGCATTTAAATACATGAGTTTTACTTTCTAATGTTTATAATATAATTGTTGTTGACTAATTGCCCTATTTAATGAAATATGTAGGCCAAATATGATGTTGACGATAGTGATAGCTGTAAAACTGCCATAATTAAGCGTGCTAATGATATGCGGAAGGACTGGAAGAACTGATTACGAGGAACTGTCCTGGATATGTATGATAATGATGGAGACAGGAAAAAAAATTGCCCTAATGGCATAAAGCTAGAAGATTGGGTCAAATTCGTTGATTACGAATCTACAGAAGAGGTAAAGTCTCGTCGTGGAAAGGGAAAGGAATCCAAAAGTGAAATGAAGTTCCCTCACACGACTGGGCGACGGGGATCTGCTAGGACAACAGAGTTGATTGTAAGTTTTTAATATAACTTTAATTTCTTTTAATCTAATTTAAGAATACAGAATAATTAACATGATTTCTCATTGTAAATTATAGCAACAAAAAAATTTCAGATACTCAAATCACAAGAACTGAATTGTTTCTGGCAACTCATACTAGATCCGATGGGTCTCTCCCGTCACAGGAGCTAAGCATCACAACGGAAAAAATAAAAGAACCTGGCTTGTATACATAATGATTTAAATCACAACCCGGTTGCACAAGTTTTTCATTCATTCTCTTCACTTTGACATACTTAGCTTTCTGAACATTTTTTGTTACTAATATACATGCATTACTAATAATGGTTGATTATCATTTAGGTTTGTGGTCTTGATAAAAGAGGACGTGTAAGGGGGTTGGGTCATATTGCAAAAACTACCATTATTACTTCAACCCCTTACATTAATGAAATTAGAGAAGGAAAGGGCGAAATTGCTGAGGTTAAAGCATCGATGATTGTATTAAAAGAGCAAATGAAAAACAAGATCAACGAGTGCAAGGACATGATATTGACCATTGGAGAATATTTGCTTGAAGTTCAGAATCAAATAAATACTCCAGTTCAACCAATGCAATGCTCTCCAGGCACTGCTGGTTCTCAGGTATTTTAACAATAAAAGAATAATGTACAGTTACTATTTTATCCATGAAAATAATAAAAATTATTTCTTGTAGGCATTTTTTCGATCTGGCAATACCTCAAGTCATCGTGATGAGTCAGCTCCACCTCCACCTCCACTTCTACGGGTGGAATAAATCTGTCATTTGATAGATATTTGTAGTCGAGTTGTTGCACGTGGGCGTCTGATTAGAGATAATGTAGGCATCCCTCCAGATTGCATCAAAGTTATATTGGATGTTGTTAAAGTTCCCAGTGCGAATGTGTTTGGTGACATTGAGAAGACGTTAGCCGATTGTGACGTGGGTGATGTTCTCGTTTGGCCTAGAGTGCTGATGAAAACATAGATATTAAAGGAGTTTACTTAAAACTTTTCCTAAGTCAAGAACATATTTTTGTAATTTGGTCAGGACATATGGATTGTGTTTGAGGTTATTTTGGATATTATTTGACTAAATCTTTATCTTGAATTATTTAGTAGTTTTGCTTGACTAATCTAGTGATTTGTTTTAACTTTTCATCTTCTTATGCGTGACAAAAGGTACACATATTTCTATTATGATTTATTTTAATTTTTTCTTTGCTTATGCGTAAAATGTTCTGATTTAAATATTAAGAACTACGTAGTGGCTTGATCCCAATCTTCCAAACATTGGGTACGTAGGCAGCTGTTCATACTAGACCGTATCGATGCAGCCACAAATTTTTTTCCCCTTCTCATAGTATGGATGCATTTTCATCAGGACTACTTGGCAATAAGAGCGAGGTGGATGTAAGTTCTCGAAACCTTTAATTAATCTCAAATCATTTATATCTTTATCGCTTCATTTATATGCTGTCGTTAGGGTCAACTTGTAACTCCTCAAAACCCGCTCTGCCGTAAGACATTATGGTGTATAACGGTTCCCAGTAGGTTAAGTTGCAAATTATTATTAAGAGTTGGTTGGATATATTTTATTTTTTGTAATTGTTGTTAATAGTTTGATGGATGATGAATGTATTTGTAAATGTAAATGAAAAAATAAAAACTTATTATATATATATATATATATATATGTGTTATCAATGGAGGATGCCTTGTTTAGGGGGACATGAAATTTTGTAGCTTATGGTATGGTGCCCCAATATTGGTTGTATGTTACTAGTATGTAGTAGATAATACTAGGATTAATAGTAAACATTTTGTTTTGAGTGGAAGACCGAGTAAAAGAACTTGGAAGATGTACTTTTTATGCCTTTCAGCTTCAAACTGGATACCTTTTGGATAAACCAAACATCCATTCACCACTAGTTTTCCAACTTCAGATTCATACTTTGGAATTCAGATTTAACAAATACCAACCTGGCATGTTTTGGTAGGAAATGAATAGATAGTTTAATGTTTATTTTTTCTTCTTTTAATGCGATTTGTGTGATGGACGGTTGCAAGTGTTCGGTTTATGTGATTGAATTTTCTATTTTTTTCCTTATTTTTTCATTTCAAAGTTATCTGGGATTTTTTTAGTCTAATATCATCCCTTGCACTTACAGTAAGCACTTCTGTGGGCATTTTCAAGTTTTGTATCTTTTATAGCATACATGGCTGACTCTAATGGTGATGGTTATGGCAAAACTGAAGATGTTAATGCAATTGACAATCATGGTTTTTTTTTTCCCCAACTTGACAGTCATTGAAATCAACTGATTCAGGTGAGATTTTACAAGGACATTGGTAATGAACTGCACATGCATTGGATTCTTTTCTTTAGTTTGATCTCCAAATTCTTGTATTTTACTATTAACAGTATTTGTTTTAGTTGCAATGCATGTTTGGGGATCTATTTATCTTTTCTTCTTTTCCATTACACCAAGAGCTCTTCCTTAGCTCTGGAATTGTTTGCCTCTCTATTTATTCATTGGTTGCTAGGATCTTTGGCATGAATCTCTCATATACATGGAATCTAAACCATGGATATCTATTTAAATGGGTACATTTTCTCCTTTTTTTTTCCCCTTTCAAATAGACAATATGTGCTTGACCAAACACATGATATTTTCGTATACAAATCAAGTTTCTTCATGTGGTCCCAAACAGTCAACATGCATGTGGGACCAGCCTGAATTATGGGCCAGGGCATCTATACATATAGGGTTCATCTGATGCATGGATTGTGCTGATTTTTGCACAAGGTGCTCCTCATGGTAGGCCCACCTTTTGGACAAGTTGGATGTTGCATGCACGACAGGTTAGAAGTTGTCCACTGGCTGGACAATAACCTACGGTCCAACTTAGCTGAACTTGATGCATTATCCCTGCTCACAAAAGAGTTCGAATTGTTGGGAAATAGGAATTTCCTAGTTCCTACACTTTCCTTTGGTCATGTCGTTAGACACTAGTGCATTAAATGCAGATTGCCTTGCACTATTGTGTATTGATTCCAACATCTAAAGATCCTTTCAAACTGTATTGTGCTCTCCCAGTGAATGCTATGAAGTTAAGAAATGCTCTTACCTAAACCTCTAATGGCTAGGATGAATTCTAATCTTTTATTTTGTTAATTGGTTTCAGTTGATTAAACTCTTCACATTTCATGGATTTGAGCTGGTTATTTGTAATATATGAAGGGTTGACTAAACTATTCTTTTCTTGGATTGAATCTGGTTGTTTGTAATATATGTAGGAAGGGCTCAAAAGAAGGTTGAACAAGAGAAGATACTAAGTAGCCAATTCAAGACAAGGCATAGCCAACAGTTGAAGTTCCGGGTAATTTCTTTTGTACGGGTCCTAGTTTAAGAGGGGGAAATGTTTAGTTAGTAGGGTAAGTCAATTTTTGTTGAAGTGGGCCACTTGGGTCATTTCCTCTTTTATTGAATTGGGTTGTTACCAATTTTGTGAATAGGATTCTTATCAAACAGTAGTGTGAATTATTTTTTGAATGACTATCAGGTGCAAGATTAAAAAATAAAAAATAATAATTTATCAATATTGTGTTTTATTTACAGATATTTTAGCGACGGACCAAATCCGTCGCTAATTTGTGAACATTAACAACCAACGACGGATTTGAGGTTCGTCGCTTACTCATATAAGCGACGGACCTTATTCGTCGCTAATTTCCGACCGTTGAACATCAACGACGGATTTGAGGTCCGTCGCTTATTCATATTAGCGACGGATCTTATCCGTCGCTAATTTCTGATCGTTGAAAATCAACGACGGATTTGAGGTCCGTCGCTTACTCATATTAGCGACGGATCTTATCCATCGCTAATATTTTTAGTAACGACTGATTTTTTGAATTTTACCGACGGATTTTTTATTTTTTACGACGAATCTTATCCGTCGCTATGAAACGATGGACGTTATCTGTCGCAGATTAAACGACGGATTTTATCCGTCGAAAAAAAATGACCCAGTAAACAGTGACGGACCCAGCGACAGTCGAAATTCGTCGTTTATTTGGTTTTACGACGGATTTGGTCCGTCGCAAATTGGCAATTTTGGCATAGTACCAATTCTTCTTTCTAATTAGATTGAAATGCAAAAACAAAATCAAATAAGAAAAGCTAACAAAAGAGACTTTTAAAGAGGCACAATGTAGCTTAAAATGAACACAAACTTATCTCAAAGTGATGCCTTAATTTTTCTTGAATTAGATTATCAAACTCTGAAATTTGTGCTGTATTTATAATTACAGAAATCGCATCTATGACTGGTCCTGTGGACACTGACTAGTCGTAGGTCGAACAAATTTTTGAATTTTTGAGCACGATTGGATAAAACCATTCCACGACTGGTCGTAGGCCTTACACAACCGGTCGTGACCATCCTACGACTGGTCGTGAGGCACTAGGTTTGTTTGCTTTAGTTTAAGTCGTAGATCCAGGATTGGTCGTAGGACAAGTCATGCACTATTCACACAACTGGTCGAAAAGAGTCTAGGACTGGTTATAGCACAACAAAAAAATACCGAAAATTTGTAACAAACTTAGGACTGGTCTTGAAATTTCTTGGACTGGTCAAGGTAGCTCTAGGACTAGTCGAACAAGGTCCAGGACTAGTCTTAGAACAGACCAAACATCTATAAAATGATTCGATTTGAATTATGCATATAAAATAACCTACCCTAAGGTCAATCTAAGGTCATACATACCTTAAATGTGAAGTATAGACATTGAAACTTCATTTCTTCAGATGATGATTAACCTTTGAAGATTATGAAACTTTGAGATCTTTACAAGATGTAGCTTGAACTTGAGATTTTCTAAAGCTTGAATTATACTTCATCTTGTACTTTATATTGAGTTGTACTTGAGTCTTGAACAAGAACTTGCCTTTCGGTGTAGCTCTTGGAAGGCTCTGAACTTTGAAGCTTACAATACATGACCTTACATTTCTTGAAGTAGATCACCTTTCCTAACTTGAAACATTGTGACGCAGTGTCTTGAACATATGAATCAACATGCTACACAAGACACAGATTATGTTTTTGGCACCACAAAATTTGACAACTAAAGGAGCAGGAAACCATAGCACTTACAATCTCCCCCTTTGTCAAATTTGTGACAAAACACACTCCAAAAAAATAAGAGAAGCAAAACATGCTCAATAAAGAATCATGCACCAGTTATATAAGAAAACCAGTTATAGCCTGGTTAAAGAATCATGCACTAGTTATTATCAACTAGCATACATCATTATGAACTAGGCAAAACAAGTCAAAATCCTTACTTATTTACTCCCCTTGAGTAGTATACATATATATCCATAAAAATTAATGCTACTACCCCACAATCCATATCCATTCCAATCAATCCAAACTACTTGAAATCTTCTCCCCCTTTTTGTCACAATATGATAAAGGAAGCAAATAAGAAATGGAAAAGAATGATTGACAAGAGAGTAATAAAGGAAATAACTAGGCAAGATATGAGAAAAATATAATCAAATGCAAAGTTCACATCTCATTACCCAACATAAACAAAAGTTAGTTTCACAAACTAAAGTAAAATCAAAGTTCACACACCAATAAAAGTAAAATAGTATTAGAGTTAATACAGACCAAAGGATAAAATACTTAATCAGATCCTGAAGAAGGAGCAAGTATGGTAGGATCAAGTTGATGAAGGCCCTTGTTTAAGCACCTAAGATACTTGCGCATATATTTAAATTGTAAATCATGGGCAACAGTCATGTTCTCTACCTTATCCTCAAGTGCACGAAGACGAGCATCAAAATCAGATGGCTCATAGTCAGGATCATTTCCAGAGTCTGATTCAATTTCATCAAAAATGTCATCCATATTAATATCATCAAGAGGAAGATCATCAGCCTCATCCACATTCCCTGCTTCAGCTCCACCACCACCAACATCCACTTGGCCAGGATCCAATTCCAATTTCATCTTGTTTATATTAGAATTGTTAAAAATAAGATGATGGATAAGAGCCTCTCCAACAGGCATAACAACTAGCATGTGAGTAGCTACAATAGTCATAAGATAGGCAAATGGAATATCACTATGAGTTGGATGGAGATGAAACTGAATGATGGAATGACGGAATGATATATTAACGAAGGTAGACAGACATTTACACTAAAGATAACAGAATGCAAGACCCGAACCATAAAGGAAGTCAGTTCTGTTTTATTACCAGAATGCGGATATAGATTTGAAATAAAGATTTGGTGTAGAACCCTGTGTCTGGGTAACAAGTACTTTGAGGGGAGCGCATTCCCCTTATGAGTCCATTGCACATCCATATTGCATAATGCTCTAGTGAACATGCGTTTTTCTGATTATGAGGGTTTCTCAACCGGAGTATGAATAGGAATACCCTCGTCATTGACAGATATGTCCATAAGGACCGAAATTGGATGGCGGTCAACATCAAATGGACCTTCTCTAGCATCAATTTTAAACATTAAATTCTCAGACGAAAAATCAGAAATGCATGCAAACATGGCCTGAACAATAGATTAGTATGCAGGCCCACCCCATCCTACAGCTTGGAGAAGAGGAATGATACCAAAAGGAGCAATGTGGTCAAGATTAACAGGTCGTTCAACAATGACATTGCACATTCGCAAATCCCGTACATATGAAGGATCATCTTCGGGTGACCGAAGATGGCGCCAAGAGATAGGAGTTGATTTAGAAGATGATGGACCACATGAAGTTTTCTTTTTTACCTCTAGCATCCATTTGCAAGTAAGAGTACAAAGAATCAAGAGATTACAAAGGATGTAGAGTGGGGTTTGACTAAAACAGATTTTTCAAAAGAAAATTCCAAAGTTGCAATGAATTACAAAATAAATAACTCCAAGAGTGAAAATGAAGTAATATTGACTAAAATCTACAAGAAAAATATAAATGATGCACTAACCTTGAAGATCTAGGAAGGTGGGTACGACTGGTCAAGCGTCAACTCATTGGAGAGGAAATAGGAAATGAGGAAGATGAGTTTTTCCTAAATTTTAATAGGTCCACCACGCTACACGACTGGTCGTGGGTCGTCCTCGACCGGTCATGACATGACTGGTCGAGCACGTCTACGATTGGCCGTGTACCGACTAAAATATGCAATTTTCATATAAATTTAAAATTTAAACCAATAAATTATCAAATATATATACATTATGATTCAAGCATGTATGAATATTTAATTTAGATTACACATACCAAGATCAAATTTTAATTTATTAAACCTGCTTTTGTCAAGCGGCGTAGTAAAAATGTCGGCAAGTTGAGTTTCGGTCGGGATATATTCCAAAGATATTATTTTTTTTCTTCCACTAATTCATGAATGTAATGATACCTAATGTTAATGTTCTTGGTACGTGAATGCTGAATTAGATTTTTAGAAATATTTATTGCACTGAAATTATCACAATATAAAACCATTGACTCCTGTGCAATTCCGTAATCGCTTAACATTCTATTCATCTAAACAAGCCGAGTAAATGTATTTCCAGCAGCGATGTATTCAGCCTCAATAGTTGAGTGATACGGAACCTTGCTTCTTGCTAAACCAAGAAACTAAACAATTTCCAATGTAGAAACAACCACCACTGGTTAATTTCCTATCATCGATATTACTAGCCCAATCAACATCAGTGTACCCAGCCAACTAAACACTAGTATCATGTGGATACCAGAGACACAAATTAACAGTACTTGTGACATATTGAATAATTCGATTACTAGCAGTTAGATGTGACTCTTTAGGGTCAGATTGATATCTAGCGCAAATACCAACACGTAAAGCAATATCAGGTCTACTTGCAGTTAGATAAAGTAAACTGTCAATCAAACTATGATATAATTTAGGATCCACACATTTACCTGTAGAGTCTTTTGAGAGTCTTAAAGTTGTACTCATGGGAGTATCAAAATTTTTTCCATTCTCAAATCCGAACTTTTTAATCAAGTTTAAAGCATATTTGGTTTGAGAAATAAAAATACCATCAGATTGTTGTTTTACTTGCAACCCTAGGAAATAATTTAATTCCCCAACCATGCTCATTTCAGACTTAGATTTCATTAAATCTGTAAACTCAACAATCATGTTAGTACAGGTAGATCCATAAATAATATCATCAACATAGATCTGAACCATTAAGATATCATCGTTATATTTTTAACAAAAAGAGTCTTATCAACACTACCCATTTGAAAATTATGACTCAGTAACAACTTAGTCAATTTTTCGTACCATGCCCTAGGAGCTTGTTTCAAACCATAGAGAGCCTTTTTTAGGCGATAGACATGATCAACATTCTTAGAGTCTTCAAAACCCGTTAGTTGTTCAACATAAACTTCTTCATGCAGATCGCCATTTAAGAAGGCACTCTTTACATCCATTTGATAAAATTTGAATTTTTTAAAGCAAGCAATTGCTATGAATAGTATGATTGATTCAAGACGAGCTACTAGGGCAAAGGTTTCATTATAGTTGATGCCTTCAATTTGAGTGTACCCTTGTACAACCAGTCTAGCTTTGTTTCAAATTATATTACCAAGTTCATCAGACTTATTTTTAAAAATCCACTTAGTTCCTATAATGTGTTTATCTTTAGGTCTAGGAACAAGATACCAAACATCATTTCTCATAAATTGGTTAAGCTCTTCTTGCATTGCAACTATCCAGTTTTCATTAGTAAGAGCTTCTTTTACGTTAGCCGGTTCTATCTGGGATGTAAAGCATACATAATTAAATGTCTTCTAGTTGTCTACGAGTACGCACACCAGTGAGAGGGTTTCTAAGAATTTGAGTGATTGGATGATCTTTGACAGTCCTTAGTTCAGTGTTATTTTAACTTAATGAAGTATCTGGTTTGTCAATTAGAAGAACTTCATCATTATCTGAACTTGAGGTAGGTGTATTCAAGTGATCATCAATGACCACATTAATGGACTCTTGGATCACACCGGTCCTCTAGTACTTGATATGCACAACTGTTCAAAGAATACCCTAAAAAGATCCCTTCATCACTTTTAGTGTGAAACTTACCCAGATTTTCATGGTCACGTAAAATATAGCACTTGCTTCCAAAAGCTTGAAAGTATTTGACAGTAGGCTTCTTATTGAACCATATTTCATAAGCTGTCTTACAGTTTGATTTTCTCGTATAGACCAGGTTGATTATATAGCATGCAGTATTTACAACTTTAGCCCAAAGATTTTTAGGGAGCTTTATACTATTTAACATTACATTAGTCATTTCTTGAAGCACTCTACAATTCCATTTTGTTGTGGTGTTTTAGGTGCAAAGAATTTATGCGATATTCCCTGATCGCAACAGAATTTCTCAAAACTGCTATTTTCGAATTCTAATTTATGATCACTATGGATTTTACTAACTTGAGAACCTTTTTTCAGTTTGGATCCGTTTGAGAATTCTTTTTTACTTCATCAAGGGTTTCTGATTTATCCCTTAAGAAGGCTACCCAAGTGAATATGGTAAAATCATCCACGATTACCAGTATATATTTTTTACCACCTCGACTTTCTGTCCTGGTTGGTCCTACAAAATCCATATAGAGAAGCTCGAGTGGTTTGATTTGACATTGGAGTTCACCTTTTTGTGAGTGCTCCTAGTTTGCTTGCTAATTTGGCATTCGCCACATATTTTGTCTACTTTTTTTAGTTTAGGTAGACCTCTTATTAGTTCTCTTTTGCTCAATCTATATAGATTGCAGTAGTGTACATGTCTAAGGCATTTATGCCATAATTCGGTCTCATTGGTATGGACCATGTAACACGATTGAATAGATGAGCTAGAATCACTTACGATAAAGCAGTTCTCTGAAGTTCTATGACCAGTTAATATTACTGAACCATTTTTTTTAAATATTTCACACCCTAGGTTAGAAAATTTAACACTATGATTTTTATCTCATATTTGAGATATGCTTAACAGATTGTGTTTTAACCCTTCAATGTATAAAACATTCTCAAATAAAGGGAGGTTAGAGAGTTGAACCATACCTTGGTCAATAATCCTGCAGTTTCTACCATCACCAAATGTGACTGAACCATCAGTCAGGTCTTTAAGAGTGGTGAACAGACCTTTGTCACTAGTCATGTGCCTTGAGCATCCACTGTCTAATTACCACTTTGAATGACTTGAAGCATTGAAAGTCGTGTGGGCAACCAAGCAAGTAACCTTCGGAACCCATTTCATAACTGTTTTGGGTTTCGGAGTATAGTTGGTCTTCTTGTATTTGTAATTGTTGTAAGAATGACCCACTGAGTTAGATTTTAAGAGCTCCTTAAGAAAATCGACTATTTTTTCAGCCAAAGGGTTTCGATTCTGATTTTTATAGTTGATATGGTTACTTTTAGGTTTAAACGATTGAAAATTTTTAGCATTTTTAGAAACCTTTTGATTTGATCTATCCCCCTTTGAGTTTGAAGACTCTCCTTTCACAAACTTAGGAGGTGTATTCTTCTGCTTAGGAGGAACATTTTTATCGTAGCCTAAACCAGATCAGTCACCACATTTTCTTGATCCAGACAAAAGTTTTTCTAACTTAGGATTACCTTGGGCATACCTCCATGTATCCTTTAACCTCAAAAGAGAAGAGACTTTAAGTTTAGGTTTTTCATTTTCAGATTTTTGATTTTCAATCAGGGATGTTTTGAAATCTAAATCGCATTTTGATTTTTCAAAACAATCTGAAATGTGAGATTTTTCTAAAACAAGTTAATCAAAATTTCTTTAAGCTTTAAAATTTTTTCTTTTTGAAGTTTAAGTTTGACAGCAATTTTACAACTTTCCTTGTATAAGGCATTATAAGCATCTTGAAGATCTTCTTCATTTTCATGATCACTATTCAGATTTTCTTCACTGGTAGAATCATCGTGATTTGAAAAAGTGAACTTGGCTAGAGTCATAAGAGCTTTGACGTCATTGCCCGACTCTGTTTCAAAATCTTCTGATTTAGAAGAGACTTCAATGCCAGGAGATTCATCCCAAGTAGCCAACATTCCTTTCTTTTTTGGTTTGTCCTTTTTAGGACACTTGTTTGCTAAATGCCCATATTCTTGGCAGTTGTAACATTGACTATCTTTTAAAGATTTCTAAGTTTTAGATTTAGATTTAGATATTTTATTATCATTTGATTTTTGAAAGTCAACCCTCTTTTTACTTTTGAAAATCTTGAAATTTTTTTCGCCAAAAGTGTCATATCATCTTCAGAATTTTCAAAATCAGAATTTTCTTGAAAAATACATTTAGAAGATTTAAGGGCAATAGATTTACCTTTAGGAGCTTTAAAATTTAACTCATAGGTTTGTAAAGAACCAACTAATTCTTCTACCCTCATATTGTCTGTATCACGAAGTTCCTGAATGGCGGTGACCTTTGAGTTGAACTTTTCAGGTAGTGAATGTAGTATCTTTGCACACACTTTACTTTCTGGGATTTTATTGCCAAGACCCCTCATAGAGTTCACAATGTCATTTAATCTTGTATAAAAGTCCATGAACATTTCATGTTCCTCCATATGTATTTCCTCAAATTTGGTTGTGAGGAGTTGGACTTTAGATTTCTTGACAATTGATGTTCTCTCGTGTGTTATCTCTAAAATATCCCAAGCTGTCTTTGCAGTATCATAGGATATAATTCTTTTGAATTCATCTGGTGATAGTGCGCAAGTGATTGCATTTAGTGCTTTTGCATTGGCACTACTCTCACTTTTCTGAAGTGTGGTCCAAGAAAAATAAGGTGAAACTTTCATTGATTTGGACCCATCGATACCAGTTACTTCACTAGTAGGGGGGGTCCATTCAGTCACTGTGGCTTGCCACACGCTCTCATCCATGGATTTAAGGAAGATTCTCATCCTGGCTTTCCAATAGGCATAATTGGAGCCATCAAATGGTAAAGGCCTAGTGACTGAAAGGCTATCAAAATTTGATATCTTATAAATAGCTTAGATCGATTAGCTCAGGAAATAAATTAAAAAATATAACAATTAAAATAAGCTATTAGGATTTGATACCACTTGAAAAGGCCTAGCTATATGTCCTGGGGGGGAGGGAATAGGACTATGCCAAATTAAAACTTTAACAGCGGAATATAAATGAAAAAAGTAAAAATAACATTATAAACTAATCACAATACGAAAATGTAAAGCAACCTCAAATAGAGAGATTGATACCAATGTTATTCTAAGGACAACCTTGCACCATAAAAACCAAAGGTTTATGGCATGACAACCTTACTAGAACAATTTGAATATCAAAACCTCAAACTGAAAGGAAATAAAGCAAATAGCGAGAAATAAATTCTAAATTATTACAATATTCCCCACAATGCTTGAAATGTACATATTACAATGTACATATTACAACATTCACATCCACACATACATCCTATAAACTTGAATGATAAAAGATATAGAAAACAAATCACACATCCACAAAACATAAAGAGTTATAGTGGTTCGCCTGTGTGTTCATCAACTGTTAAACAATAGCCACATAGCTTGTTGCTCCACTCCTAATATCCTCACACAGGGGATATTAGAGTTCACTATGAAAATAGGTTTCTCATGTTCACCTACAACCTTCATAATTGTGTCTTTCAAATGGGCTTACACAATTCAAAAACCCCAACCTCTAAATTTTCTAACTCTCCTCAGATAACTAAAACAATGAGATTTTTCTGGCTTAATCTTAAAAGAAACCAAAATAAGGAAATTTACAATAATGTAAAAATACCTGGATTTCTCATTTTGTAGCAGCTCAGAAGAACCAATCAGAGTATAAATTCAAATATAGAAGTTCAATTGTCCAATACTCACTTTGAAATGGTTCTAAGTTCTAATTGATTTTAAATTAAATCAAGTTAGGCTAGCTCTATTTGATTTTGATTCCAAGAAGTGGAATATCCCAATTCCTCTTTCAAATTAGATTGGAATGCAAATACAAAATCAAATAAGAAAAGCTAACAAAAGAGAATTTTAAATATGCACAATGTAGCTTAAAATGAACACAAACTTATCTCAGAGTGATGCCTTGATTTTTCTTGAATTGGATTATTAAACTCTGAAATTCGTGCTCTATTTATAATTGCAGAAATCGCATCCACGACTGGTCCTATGGACACTACGACTGGTCGTAGGTTGAATAGATTTTTGAATTTTTGAGCGCGATTAGATAAAACCATTCCACGACTGGTCGTAGGCCTTGCACAATCAGTCATGACACCTCCACGTCTGGTCATGACCATCCTACGACTGGTCGTGAGGCATTAGGTTTGTTCACTGTAGTTTGAGTCATAGATCCTGTACTAGTCGTAGGATGAGTCGTGCACTATTCACATGACCGGTCGAACAGAGTCCAGGACTAGTCGTAGCATAACCAAAAAATACTGAAAATTTGCCACAAACTGGTCGAGGCAGCTCTAGGACTAGTCGAACAAGGTCCAGGACTAGTCTTAGAACAAACCAAACATCTATAAAATGATTCAATCTGAATTATGTATACAAAATGACCTACCCTAAGGTCAATCTAAGGTCATACATACCTTAAATGTGAAGTTTGGACATTGAAACTTCATTTCTTCAGATGATGGTTGACCTTTGAAGATTATGAAACTTTGAGATCTCTACAAGATGTAGCTTGAACTTGAGATCTTCTAAAGCTTGAATTATACATCATCTTGTACTTTATATTGAGTTGTACTTGAGTCTTGAATAAGAACTTGCCTTTTGATGTAGCTCTTGGAAGACTCTGAATTTTGAAGCTTATAGTACATGACCTTGCATTTCTTGAAGTAGATCACCATTCCTAAGTTGAAGCATTGTGATGCAGTGTCTTGAACATATAAATCAACATGCTACATAAGACACAGATTGTGTTTTTGGCACCACAAAATTTGACAACTAAAGGAGCAGGAAACCATAGCACTTGCACATAGCGCTTACCCAAATACTTGATCTGATGGGACAACTTGTTCAATGACTCTAGCTTGCTCCGTGTTTAGTGTAGGGTGCAAGCCAAAACCATGACCCGTACGTGTGTGCATACACTGGCTAAGTCAACTTAAGAACTTTCTATGACGACTATATGCATCTAAAAACTAAATGACCCTACGAGATTCTATATGAAGGAGACTACATACCGTTACGAAAATTCAGCTATATATATATCAGGGACTACGATTTTCTAGCAGCTATATATGATGGACTGGATGCATGAAGGACTCAAACAATCTAAACCCTAAGTATGTGGTGAATTCCCCTATAAGAACCTTAGGCTCTAATACCAAATTTGATGCAGGACTTGAAATTTAAGTATGAGATGCAAGAATTCAGGCTTAGAGCATACCAATTAAAAAACAGTTACACAAATTCTACATCCCACATGACAGTCCAAATCATTCAATTAAAAAGGAGAATCTATGTGGGTCTAGGCCGACACAGGCTAGGACTGGACCAATAAAAATTATAAACTAAACGATGTCAAAGGGAAATAGAAATCAACCACACATGCATAAAAATCAGTCCCTAATCTAAGGGATTCCTCAATTTCAATTCAAGGAACCTTAGGGTGAAAAAAAGTACAAATAAATTAGGGCTAATGCAAACTAAGGCTAGAGTTTAGGAAATATGAATGAAAAGAGAAAAAACTGACTCGGAGAAAGCTCCTGCGTGCAGATGGTGACCCGGGGCTGACGCACGTGCGCGGGTGGGCTGCCTGCATGTGTGATGGAAGCCCGCCATCCCAAAGTAACACCTAAGCCTTGGTCGGCCAGGGGAGACCTCCAATCCCTCCAAGTTTGACGACGATCCGACGAAAGGTCGAGGCGTAGTGCTCCGTCGAAGTTTCAACCCTCCTATAGGTCCAGATTTTAGAAATTGGCTATAAGGGGATGAATAGCTGCAAAAGCTCATAAATTCAAAGCAATAATGATGATAGAAGATGAGAGGTATGGATGGAAGATGGTAGGGGAAGATGGGGATAGATGTGGCTTCGCACCACGGTAGTCAGCCCTTCGAAAAAGGGAGGGCTTTGCACCCACTTTTGAATTCTTCCATAATTCATGAAGAGAGCAAAAAAATAAAGCAAGAATTTTTATTAAACTTGAATGAATGAAAAGAACTACAAGGGGTGCCTATTTATAGGAAAAATCCTATACCCAAAACTTGCATCATGTGCTCAACTTATTACTTGGTGATGAAGTAAACTAAAATAAAAACTAAATAAAGAAATCCAAAGCATTCAAGATGCTCTAAATAATAACAATAAGCAAAACTTAAAATATGACATCAATCCGACGAGTGGGCCACGATCATAAGATCCCATGATGGGCTTTTCTTGACTATCGGGCCTAATCTTTTGAACAAAACTTCATCTTTTAACTAGGAGGCCCTCCCTGGACGTCGTCATTGAGCCAGATCGATGGTAGGGCCCTCCTTTTGCATACATATGTGCGTAGGGGGTGGTGTGCGCATGATGTCCCCATCAGAGACATCCACCCTTGAAATTTATAAGACTCACTATGATGATTATGTAAAATGGCCACGTTACTTCGTCTAATGGAACCCTGCAAATTTGTTAAGTGAAATATTGTCACTTTGGATAGTAACACCGTCACTTTGTCTAGCAGAACCAAGTTATTTTTGAAGGAAACTCGTCATTTTGTCAAGTGAAACCCTATCAATTTACTTGGCAATTCCATCACTTTATATAATGGAATCCTATTAATTTATCCAATAATATCGTCACTTTGTATACAATAACCTTGTCACTTTGTCTATGTAGCACTCATTTCACTTTATCTAGTGAAATCTCTTCACTTTATCCAATAACCCCGTCACTCTGTCTAGTAAAACCCTGTCAAATAGTACAATACAACATCATATCTTTATCTAGTAGAACGTCATCACTTTGTCCAGCAACTTAATTACTTTGTCTAGTGAACCCCGTCACTTTGTCCAGCAACCTCGTCACTTTGTCCAACAACTACGTCATTTTTTCTAGTACAAAATGACAGTATTTTCCAAACAAAGTGACTGTGTTACACTATACAAAGTGATACATAGTGCTCAGATAAAGTAACAAACCTGCACTACACAAAGTGACTGCTTTACTGGGTAAAATGTGGTGGTAGAGGAGGGCGGCCTGGGGATTAGAAAGCTCAATGAGGCAGTGAAAGCTACTAGATTGAGAATGGCGTGGACCTGGTCATGTACACGATCTTCCGATTCAGATTAGAGGTTTGGTCTTCTTAGAGAAAGTGGGTCTCAGTTCCATTATATTAGTGCCAACGGGTGATGTTTTATTTAAACCAACACGATTTAAATGATTTTTAAACTCGTAAGTATACGAATCAGATGCAGATACGGTACGTATTACGAGATCGTTCCCACGAGGACTGGTCGTCACAATTCAAATCTATGATTCTCCTTAACTAATCCAACAAATAATGGAATGAATTACTAAGCACAATTTTATGAAAAACAATTAATTAAGAATAGGGAAGAAAATTCAATCAGAGAGAGAGCACCAGGACTTTCGAATCCACCCCTAATTATCCTAACCCTTGTTTTGTCTGTTGATTCACCTTGATCTAGATTGATATCACTTATATAGAGAAAGCACAATCTGTGTCCTTAATCTGGCATACAAACTGTCTAATTCCTTTAAGCAATGCCATGAATGACATATCCCATATCCTTGGTCGGGTACATGGAATGTACATTCATTAAAGCACCCTGTTTCTTCCTCTATAGGAAACTTGTTCTTGATCAGACACAAGCACCTATAATAAGCATCCAAACAACATCCATATATATACTTTAATCAAGTTCATAGATGGAGAAGTATAGAATTTAAACCCATAAAGCCCACTTAAAGAAAGAATCAAATTAATTGAAATTCAAAGTAAATCAACCAATACAAGAGCTAATCAAATTAGGGGCTTCATCTCAGCCCTAGCTGAGAGATTAGTGACCCATAAAATCCATAAAAAATATTAAATAAAATTCATAAAAGAAACGTCAAACCAAACAATCTCTCTCTCTCTTCTTTCTTCTCTTTCTTCTCTTTCTTCTCTCCCTTGCTTCAGATCTGGAATCCCCTCGTTCTCGATGCCTTTCCCACGTCCAAAACTTCCCTTTTATAGCTGCTGGATGGCTGGGGTCGGCGGCAGAGTCGTAGAAGGACTCGAAGTGCAATTTTTCGCAGCCGTGATCGGTGGGCCCCACAGAGGTATTTTCTGGAAAATCCACCCTGTCCATTGGATTCAGGACGAAATTTCAGTCAAGAATGGGTGGTTTTGAATGTCCATTGACACGGCCCAGAGAAGAAAATACAAAAAGATCAGTTTTGAACGTCGCCGGGTAGCCCTTTTGTGGCCTCTGTATCACGCTCGTGTGCACGCATGAGAGAAGAATATCAGCATGGTTTTGAAGCTCTCGAACCACTCTACAAGATGGACGGCTCGGATCGGCCGTACGGGTGACGTACGGGGCCCACAATCAGCCGCAAAAACAGACAGCGACCGTCCGTTACGCGGACGCGAAACCCGCTGCTGTTGTGATGGTGGGACCCATTTTGATAATTATTTCAATAATCCACTCCGTCCATTGCATGGAGGATGAAAAAACGGCTAGGGATGCCCAATTTCGAGTTAGAGTTGCGGTGGCCCACAGAGTTTTGAACTCACCGTCCGTTTTGCGTTTTTCAGCGATTAACGTCCGTACATATGCATGGAACCAAACGGACATCTAGGCGATGGTTATAACTGCCCCAGGAAGCGGATGGACGGTTTGGATTGTCCATTTGGACACTAGGTGGGCCCCACAACCGACGACCGCGGTCGGCTTGCGGAGAAGCTGGAAACGGAAATTTCCGTTTTTGAAAAGGAAAGTCGGGTCAGCGGCGCTGACCGACTTTAGTTCGTTCGGTGCTCCGATAGTGCACATGTGCACTATGTACATACATTATACATATGGGGTCCACTGTGATGATTTCGAGAAATCCAATCCGTCCATCCTCTTTATCATGGTAATTTAGCCGTCAATACCAAGGTTGAGGCAGTTCCAAATATCAGGTGGGCCCCAAATTGGAGATTAATAGGCTGATCTGTCCGTTGGACCACTTCACGAGATCTTCAATGGCTGAAATTTAATATGTACGGTTAATTTACGGCCCTCATCTCATGTATTAAGTTTCGAACTGATCGGATAGCGAGAACCATGTGATCTTGCATTCTAGACCCTTTTCGGCCCCTTTGGCTTGCTTTCCTCAGATCCCAGGCGTGTAAAATCTTCATTATTGATTCTCTGGAGTCCATCCCGTGCTCTGGAGACTTTGGATCATGAAATCCATGCCTTTAACATCAATTTTCAATACACACTCCTGATTTCATCCTGTAATAAAAACACGAGTAAAACACTCCATTAAGCCTCATCATGTACGTCAATTTAGGCAATTACTGGGGTCTGATATGCAATATTTGACCCTGATCAACGGGCCACTAAGGTGGTTGTTTTTTATTTTCTTTTGGGAAGTTCGTCGTCGTTTGCTATTTTTTTGTATGGCATAGCAGATCCGTTTTATAGGATATGATAGGTGGCCTTTCTTTGGTGTTGCTAACCCGCCTGAATTAGCTCAGGTTGTATAAAGTGTTTTTTTTTTTTTTTGCTATTATGAAGATGGTGGGCCCTTTGATCTGGGCTGTACCATTTTTTTGAAAAAAAAAAACTACACAAACGACGAGATTTCTTTTGTTGTGGTCCACACCTGAGATTTGAAACTTCCATAGAGTTCACTATAATGTTTAAATATTGTCCATATCTTTCATAAGGTCATTTTTTTACTATTGAAACACCATAATTATAAGTCCGTTACTTCAACCGGCAACCCTGTCGATTTCTATAGTGTAACCTCTGCACTTTTTATATTGTAATCCCATCACTTTTATTTGAATCCCCAACACATTCTCTAGCTAACCGTGTCACTTCTACGCTAGGATGGATCCATTTAAATAATCGATGGAGCTCTAGGCTTGGGGTGTCTCAATCTATCATTGAATAATTTCATTGGATGGATCCTGAGCAGAATCCAGAATCTCCAACAGCTGAAGTTTCTGGATTTGCATTCAAATGGGATTGCAGGTGATGTCAGGATTCTGTTGTCTGAGCTTTAGAATACAAAATATGTCGATATCAGTGGAAATCACTTCAAAGGAAGGCTTTCATTGGATCCATAGAATGTTTCCAACTTAGTAAATACTTTTCGGTATTTGAATTTGAGGCACAATGGGCTGGATGGGGAGTCTTTTAAGGATTGTTCGATGCAGATATTTTAGAACTTGGAAATATTGGATGTGAGTCAAAATCAAATTAGAGGGAAGCTTCCTTTGTTTCATCCATTGCTATACCTCCGGGTTTTGTGGGTTGGTAACAATCTGCTTCATGGATCTATACCACCTGAGCTCTTTGGGAGTTCCATGCAGCTGGAAGAACTGGATCTCAGCAGCAATGGATTTTCAGGTAAAGAAATTTCGGATGATTTTAAGTGCATACACATTATCTTTAATCTACACATCCTTGTTTTGCATAAAGTTTTTGTGGAAAGTAATGCATCGGTTGTATTATGCTTTACTGGCCTTTTTTTTTTGTCAATTATTTGAATTTGAATATTTGAATCCAACTTGTGGAGCATGTATTCTGTATGACAATTTTTTGTTGTATGAGAATCCAAGTAAATTCTTGATGTCTGCTCGTAACTTCAATCTTATTGCATTGGGTTTGGGTGGGTGGACTATTATGAGTTGATGTCAGCTTTTAAATTTCTAATGCAAATTTTCATGGTGTTTGAGTTGCTGGCATTATGTTGATTCATTTTCTGACAAGAAACTGTATGAGATGTTTTATAATGGAAACTTTTCTCACTTCTGTTTTCATATTTTGTAGATATGTAGGTCATTGACTTACATTCATGGTAATGTTGGAGTATCATACTTGCCATGTAGGCCATGCCTCACTTCAGTATAAAAAAAAAAGAAGAGAAAGGATGAAAGTGAAGTATAGAATCAAATGCATATTGAATCATTCTTGATTAATGAAAGTGATTTAAAAAAATAGCTGGTGGGGAAACTCACTTTAACATAGTCCCTTGCCTTGGTGACAACTTTTTTGATAAAGACATCACTTGAACTGAAACCCTTTTCCTGCACATAGTGGTATCATGATCATAATTATAGGGTCCTAGTCATGCATATCATTCCATTGGCAACAACTGATACTTAAGATGTATTGCAGTATGAGATTTTAAAAAACATACCTGCAGGGCAGGAGGAGCCTTGAAAATTGCTATGTCTGTGACATCGGGATCTTTAAAATAATAAGTAGCCTGTAAAGTTTGCAAGGCAACACAAAAGATCAGCTCCAAGATATTTAAAGGGAAAAAAATATCATCCAGAAGAGTAAGATCTACATGATTCTGGAAGATAAAAGCATCAAGCAATCTTGATTGGGTGAGCATTTGCAATTCCACTTAGTTGCATATCTAAAGTTCCAAATTCATCCTTAGAAAATCAGTGTGAGGAATTAAATTGACAGCAAACTAAACCCATGGGATTAGTTCAAAAATAGTAGTTTCTTGATTTAATGTGTTTATCAGTTGTGTATTCAAACACAGTCTCAGTAGAGTCAGTATTTCAATTTGAATTGACAGGGAACTAAACTTAGCACATTAGTTACAATTTTCTCATTTATAGATTAGATGAGCGTTTGCAATTCAAATCATTTGTTTATCCATACATAGCCTTACAGAATCATTTGCGTATCCAGCCACCTTGGATTGGCTAGAATTGGTAGCTTAGTTTGGTTGTTTGATGTACTAGTTTCCATCTTATTCTGGATTATCATCAATGTGTTATTTGAGGCACTAGTATTCATGTTAGTCTTAAATGTCATGTGATTCTCCTCAGTTTACATTAGACTACTTTTGGTTTCTCTTTATTCAATTTACAGGAAATATAATATTACGAGGCTTACTTCACATGTAATGTTGTACCCATCATCCATGTAATAGATTTCATTGTGTTTCTTTTTCTCTGTCATTTAATATACTTTAGTTTTTTAAATGTAACAATCTAATATGTCATTTAATATTTTTCTACTTGGAATTTTAGAAAGCCCCTAGTTCTGCCCAAAACTTGACTCAATCAGGTTGATTTGCTGTGCTTTTAACTGACTCATGAAGTTTCGTGAGCGTTATACCTATTGTTGTTTCCCCTTTTTATCAAATCATACATTTCATTCTTCATATTTTACTATCTAAATCATTAGCTTTGCTTTTTTGTATTGTATTGTTTTCCATTTTTAGTTGTTTCCATCTCAAATTTTTTTTTTAAAAAAAAAAAAAAAAAGAAAAGAAAAAAAATGAAGAAAGAAGAAAGGAGAAGCCCTTCTTCTCATGGCAACTAGAATCATATGTATCAGGTTGAGACGGTCCTTCGAGAGCATCCTAATCCGTCTCAAGTGGAGAAGGTTAAACTAATCCTTGGGGTAACTTTCTCCTTTTCAGTAGCCATCCATACCATAAATCCCTGTTGCTTTATTAACGGTCTCACACATTGGATTTAAAAAATCAGATCTTCAAGATCATATCTTTTACAATTGATGTGATTATTTTATTTTTTAATTTTAATTTTAATTTTTTTCTTTATTTTTAAAATTTAATAAATAGGATCATGAAAAAGAACTTAGCGAAGCACTTGAGAAGGTCGTTGGTGTATTAGACAATGGTGAGTCAGGGATGTTATAATACGCTTATTTCAATTTTCAATCCTTGTTTTTTAATAGGAATTGCATGATCCTTGACTCAATGATAGTCGGTATCCTTTTGGTTTTTTAATAGGAATCGCATTGATTTGCAAGGTGATTATAGCTGAAATAGTCGTTACGTGGGTCTGTTGGACACTTTGGTGTGTAAGTATTTCTGATGTGGATAGGCAACATCCTTTGTTTCCTATGACTGATACAAACAGCAGGATGTTTTTTTTGTTGATAGATGCTAGCTCCTTTTTGTATTACAACCCTGCTTGATAGGTTGTGTTAAGGATGATTGGGTTTCTGTGCCTCTATTATGTGGGTAAGAGCAATTGGAGTCTTATGGAATGGATTAGCTGTACCTCTGTTATGTGGTACGCTCTGGATCTTAAATCATTTATATTGTCTATGGTTTTTGTACTCTTTTCAGTTTCTTGATCATGTAACCTAAAACTATTTGAGAGTTGTTTCTGTTTAGGAGTGTAAGATCATATATCATGTAATGTCAGTGGTGGTCTCTTTATACTTTATATCATATGCATTTGGTCTCAAGATCCTGGTAACTCTTTCTGTGAGTAGTTTTGGACCTGAGCAATTCTAAACAATACCTCTCGAGTTTTAGACCTGAGCAATTCTGAACAATACCTCATGAAATATACATGTAGGTTATACTAATTATATTCCGCCCAATCTCAAGCATGCAGAGCTAAAACAGATGACTTTTTGCCATTCATAGATAAACTTCATATAATCATATCCACTGTCAGCAGCTTCCTGTTGATATAATTATGACTGAAGCAAAGTTCTAAAATACAAACTCGACTCTCTGTGGCCCCAATCCGAGGTCTTCGACTTCAACATGGGCAACTGTCTGATTATTTAATTGAGGTTTTCCAGTTTTGAAAATGATTATGCCGTAATTGAGGCCTTGTACGAATACTTTTCAACTCTTATTGAGCCATGGGATGGGCCTGCACTTATATCATGTGAAGTTTGTGCTGGAACTGCTTCACGCTTTAATGATTTTGCATGTGACATGAGTATTTTGAAGTTATATTTATTGTATAAATGCAGTTACTGATGGTCGCTATCTTGGAGCGACATTGGACCGGAATGGATTGCACCCCAGTCGCATTTACATCACACATAGTGGACACGTGATCATGGCCAGTGAGGTTGGTGTTGTAGACATTTTGCCAGAAGATGTGGCTAGGAAAGGAAGACATTGGATCTGTCTAAAGGGGACCTTACTGAAATAGTTCATGTGGAAGGCTAGGAAAGGAAGACATTTGTAGTTTGTTTTGAAAACCTTAAATAGACCATTAATTGTTTTGTTGATATTGTGCTGATTGTTGTCTTGATGAATGTTAAATGGGTGAAATATGCACAGGTTCAATCATTTGTTGATTATGATATTGTTAGCTTTGGTTGATAGAGAAATGGGGTCAAAAATCGAATTTAGCCTCGGTTGATGTTAAAAGAGGCTAAATCCATCTTTAGTCTCGGTTTTGCCTCAGTTACATAAACTGAGACTACAACTCCCGTGGCTAAAGGCTTTAGCCTTGGTTGTTGAGAACTGAGATTAAAAGTAGTTTTAGCTTCTTCAGTTGGAGGCAACTAAGGCTAAATTTGGATTTAGTCTCAGTTGGAAACAATGGAGGTTAAAATTTTGATTTAGCCTCATTTTGAGAAAACTGAAGCTAAAAAAGGTTCTTTTAGCCTCACTTGAAAAACTGAGGCTATAAAAGTCATTTTAGCCTCGGTTGCTAAAACTGAAGCTAAAGCCTTTAGCCACGGGAGTTTCAACCTCGGTTTGGATAACTGAGGCAAAACTGAGGCTAAAGGCTTTAGCCTCAGTTTTTAACATCTTTAGCTACCGTTTTGAACTGAGGTTAAAGCCATCTTTTCTTGTAGTGTACATTTGTCTCTAACAACGGATACACGAAGGAATGTGAATGGGCCAACCAGCTGAATGGCTTAGATTAAAATTTTTGTTTCCATACATGCTTCCTATGGCGGTGAGGCATCTGGAAACAACACTGGTATCAGTCGAAGCATCAGGTTCAAGAGCTAAAAGCAATGCAACGTTGCTTAGCTGTTGCAAACGATCTTGGCCCCCAAATGCTGAACTTTGTAATGAGAAATTCAGCCATTTTTATCCATAAGCATTAAGAGTGGCAGTTGATACATGTCTTTGGAATTATGCTATTGAAGTATGCAAGCGCAATCTGCCCATTTCAAATCATTCGGACATGTCTTTGGAATTATGCTATTGAAGTATGCAAGCGCAATCTGCCCATTTCAAATCATTCGGACATGTCTTTGGAATTCTGCTATTGAAGCATGCAAGCGCAATCTGCTCATTTCAAATCATTCGAATGACACCAACCGTTGAAACCTTTCTAAGGGCCAGTGATATTTTTTTACCATCGAACCTATTAATAAGGCCACGTAGACGTGGTTGAAGTGAATAAACTGATCTGAGACTTCTCAACTCCCAAGAATTTTTAATGGTGGACGTTCAATTCCCACTTTGTGGTCCACTTAATCCTTGGACTTGCCACATTTTTTGGATAATATCTTAAGATGATCCGGGCAAAACGATGAACAGTGTGGATAGTTTGGATAAGACTGTTACATCACGGTTACCATCCGGGCAGCGGTAGGACGCAACGCACGTCTCTCTCCGCCACTCTCCGTTAGTCATTTTGATAGGATTTATTTATTTATTTAATTTTAATGTATTAAAAAATTGCCTATGTTGGAGTGGCGCTGGACCAATGAAAACCCTGGAGTAAGGGAGTTCCTGACTCTAGGAAACACCAGATCCGCAGTCGACTGGCCAGAAATCTTGGGGACTGGAGTAGATGAGTGACTAGAACGAGCCAACTTGCGAATTATTGGAGAGAAGGGGAGACTGTTACGTGTTTGTTTCATCTCCTTTGTCCACTATCTTCGGATATGCTAATGAACTATTACCACAGTTTTCTTCTTGAATTGTCAACGAGAATGACCGTCCAAAATCTTATGCATGCATGCCCTCACATCTTCAATTGCTCCTTCATCACCCTCCAAACAAAGCAATGGCCTCAGAGGAACAGGCTATGGATTCACCTCTACGGAGACATGATCTCAAGTGGGTCGAGCAGATCAGTCGAAGCCTCGAGGTGGAATTTGAAGACAAGCAAATACCCGTCAGCATCTTTACCATCCCCAAAACCCTGGCTTCCACTAAAGTGGAGGCTTACGCTCCTCAACAAGTCGCCCTGGGCCCTTACCATCACCATCGATCAGACCTCTACGAGATGGAGCGGTACAAGCTCTCTTCAGCTCGAAGAACCCAAAAACAACTCACCACTGGTAAGTTACGGGACGTTGTGGCCCGCTTCATGGAGCATGAAAGCTGCATCCGGGCTAACTACCACAAATACTTGGATTTCGATGGAGAAACCCTAGCATGGATGTTGGCAATCGATGCCGCATTCTTGTTAGAGTACCTACAGGGATTCAACACAGAGAGTGCGGCATCACTCACTAGAATTCCTTCAAATATGTTGCATTTGATCGATTACACTGGACGGAAAATCGCCTGCCGTGCAATCCTCAGAGACATTATCATGTTGGAGAACCAGATTCCTCTCTTTCTACTAAGAGAGCTTCTTGGATTTCACCAACATGAAAACCCTGATGAGGTGCTGGCGATGATGGTGAAGGGTCTGCACAAAGTTCTATCTCCCTTCAAAGCGATGGATGATTTCGCATCAAACGAAGAAGAATTTCTAGCTACAGGTCATCACCTGCTGGAGCTTCTCTATTACATGCTTGTGCCTGCAACAAACCAAGGAGGATCAGTCGCGATCTCTGTTGAGATTGAGGACCAAGTCGAAAAACAAGAACAAGAGAAAGAAGGACGTTTCAGTAAAGCCTTCCCATCCATGTCGAATGTATTATCATGCGTTTTCTTGGCTCCCGCTCACTGCATAAGAAGAATTTTAGGGTTGAAAGGAATCAAGGTCATGCTGAAACTACCATTGCAAATCATTGGAATGATCCGTGGTGGGTTTTCCACAAAAGACGCGCTTGAAAAAATAATAACGTCGGTGGTAGGAGTGGCGGAAGATGTAGATTCGTCAGCCTCTCAGACAGACACACCTCTCGTAGAAGAGCTCACCATCCCCAACGTAACACAACTCTCAAATGCCGGCATCAAGTTCCATCCTGCCAGGGGTGGCTTCACCACCATTGAGTTCGACCTCTTGTCTACGACATTCTATCTACCAACCATCGATTTGGATGAGAACTCGGAGGTTGTGATGCGGAATCTCATCGCGTATGAGGCGTCGGTTGGTATGGAAGTGATGGTACTCACACGGTACACGGATTTGATGAAGGGGATCATCGATGGCGAGGAAGACGTGAAATTGCTAAGGGAGGCGGGAATCGTCTTGAATCATCTGAAGAGCGACGCGGAGGTCGTGATGCTTTGGGATAGCATGAGCAAAGGCATAACGGCGACGAAGGCACCGGTCCTTGACAAGGCGATCAACCGCATCAATACATACTACGGAACAAGATGGAATGTTAGGGCTAAGCGGCTTATGAAGAAGTATCTGTATGGTTCATGGGCACTTCTCACCTTCTTAGCAGCCATCGTTCTGTTGCTGCTCACCGCATTGCAAGCCTTTTGTATTATGCACAATTGCAGCCGTTCGATTTCTTCCGCATAAATATATCTTGAAATGTAAACCATCTGTATGGTGCAATTTATCCATCGATAAGTACAGTTCTATGAACGTTGGCCTTTAAATGGACGGTTAGAATAATCTGTTCTGGGTAATTTAAATATAGTCCATCTGAGATTGGTCCACTAAGTGGGAAGTCTGGATCTACGGGCATAATTGACTTGTGGGCTAATAAGTTTGTTTGTATGCTGCTGTGGGTTGTCTTCTCGATTGTACCAAAAGGTTTGTATCGTCTTCTTAATTTTAGGATCGAATTCCACTGAAGACAGCATTTTGATTCTGTTTTTGAGACGCGGATTAAGGAAGCGGATTGGATGGTGTACCACACATCAGCTCTATAGCTGCTGTAGGTACGTGTCGTGCTAGCACTGAAGCTGCTCCTAGTTGTAGGAACGGTTCAAAGGAAATCAAAGTGACATGGGCCTATAGTGATGTATTTATAATATCTACACCGTTCATCTATTTTTAGAGATCATTTTATAATATTATCCCAAAAATGAATCATATCCAAAGATCATCTGGACCACACCACAAATAACAGCTGAAATAATGATTTTCACAGTTAAACAATTTGTAGGGCCCACCATAACGTTTATTTTCCATCCAATCTGTTTATAAGGTCAAAAAGACCTGGATGAAGAGGAAATTTTTTATCCCTATTCATCCAAAACTTTTGTGACCCAAAAAGGGTTTCAATGATAGACGCTCAATCTCCCACTGTTTTTTCCAGTGTGGTCTACTTGATAGTTAGATCTGTCTTATTTTTTGTCTCAAGCATTAAGACAAGCTCGTCAAATGGATGGACAGTTTATATATAATACATCCCTCATGATTAGACCCACAGAACTTGCTGACGTAAATACACTATATAGCCGGTGTGAGGTACGCCAGCCAATCCGCTTCCCCCGATTAGTTACTTACAGGTTTAACAGCGAGACTGGCTACTGAAGTGACGTCACCATGTTTTGTGCACCCATCATGACGTATGTTTAGTATCCATACCGTCCATCCATTTGAAGAGATAATTTTAGGGCATGATATAAAGAATGATTCAGATCTAAAGCTACAGTAATGTCCACCATAAAAAAACAGTGGAAAGAGTGACGCCCACTATTAAAAAATTACAAGAGCTACGAAGGTTTACCATCAAGCTGATATTTGTGTTTTCCCTTATTTTGTGTCTGCTTTAAAACATAAACAGGTGGATCTCAAATAAGCATCAAGCTGGACCTTCGGAAGGTTTCAACGGTGGGCGTCACTCTCCCTGCTGTTTTCTGTGGTGGGCCCACCCCAGCCCTTGATCTGCCTCATTCTTTTGCCCTAAATTGATCTCTCCAAATGTATGTACCATGTGGTACAATACATACATCATGGTGGCCCACAGAACTCGGTTACGTCACTTCAGTAGCGAGTCTCGCTAGTCAACCTGCCAGTAGCCAATCCGCGTCCCTGTTTTCGCAGGTGGGGCCATTGTTCAGTGATCCAAGCCTTTGGCCCGATGCCAGCTAGCATTCGCAGGCAGTTCCTCAGCTTCTTCAACATTCCAAGATTCTCAAAAGAATCATTGATTTTTTTTTTTTTTTTTTTTCGGTTGAAGGTAAACCGTCCGTGTACTATTCTTAACCGTTTGTCTCCTAGATATGGCTAGATACGGATTGAGTGTTAGGATTGTCCTATAAGGATGTTTTGGGCATGATCATTATCCATGGTGGGCGCAAGGGATAAACATTTCGAATTATTGACCCATTGTCCCACTTGAAAACAATGAAATTTTCGTGTCTTTTTTTTCAGTCTTGTTGTATTCGATTTAGTGACAGCTCGTTTTTTGACCCCACCTTACCTTACTTAGGGAGGGTTTATTGGCTGTGGTCCATCTTCTACAATCTAGATAAGGAAAGACAAACGTTTGGATATCATTCAAAGAAATAATTCAATGCTCTCGGAGCATGACGGAGGGAGGACGTGTAGAGGTTGGAGCACTGTCTTTCTTACAAAGATACGTCAAATCCACAAAGACAGATAGAAAATAAAAAAATAATAATTCTAATAAAATTTGTAATAATTTGATTGATGATGAAAAACGAGCTTACAATCTCTGAAATAATAACATAAACCCTAAGAAGAAGTTTTAGAATTAAACTATAACTAAAACTCTTAGAAATTGTAACTTACTATAAACAGTAAACTTACTATTTATAGATGGTTGTGATTCCTACTACTATGCATGGTTTTCGGCCAAAAATAATAAGTGTCTTATTTGGTTGAACCATGATATTCCTTTAATTTTTCTAAGCACTTTTCATACTGGACACAACTCCTAAAGCCCAACGTAAGAGTTACGATCAAACTAGAACTTACTAAAAAATGGTAAAAACGAAAATAAACAGGTATTTCGACCGTTGATCTGATGGAATCTCATAAATTCGGCGTGGGCAATCTGGTCTAGCAGGTTGGGTGGCTAAAGTATCTCGTCCTACCCCAAAATCGTATATAGCATAGCGGATAACTCATTCCAGTTTGTGAGATACATCCATCCGTTATAAGTTCTGACGGTGCGGATCACCTCCGTCTCCAATTGGGCCTTTTCTGGTCCATCTTGGCCATGAAAATATCCGCGACCCGCTCTACATCAAAGCGCCATAAGTTATAATTCTCCTAGTTACATTGAAACCTTATTCAGTCTAATTCATCTATATGAACTGTGCATGAAGTTCAAAACACATTTCATATGCTACGGTGCAAAACTCACACGATTAGGATGATCCAATCCATCCTTGATTTTCTAGGGCATCATTTTTCCATGCAATGGATGGAATTGTTACAATTACCTAACAAAAGTAATTCGTTAGAATCATAAGCAATCCAGGATAGAACTAACAAATATTAGATGGATCAAATTATTGATTGTACTTTTTTTTTTTTTTTGGTTTTGTGTGTGTGTGTGTAAAAGAATCACGACAATCCATATTGACGCTACGGATGCTAGTGGGTCACACTAGCATATGAAATGGGGACACGTGCAAGATTAGGTAGCTCAGGTGGGTGGGTTATTAGAATGGTCAATGGATAAGACAAGATAAACAGAGGTACTGTAAAAAAAAATTATGTAATGTTTTTGAACAGTGGGTAGATCGGGTCGACTTGTTCTAAAGGGTTTTCCATGCTCTTCTCATTTATTTAAATGTATTCCTTTGATTGTCTCAAATCAATATACATCACGCTAAAAAAAGAAGAAAAGAAAGGAGAAAAAAAGAAAAAGAAAAAGAATAGGTCGAGAGAAAGGAGGGTCGAAACAGTTCACCTTCAGGTTGCAATCGACAATAAATAATATTCCGTTTATCCTCAGAAAAAGACGAGAGGTTTAGAAACTTTCATGAATAAAGATCGTTCTCATGGGAACTTTAATAATGTATATATTTTAAAAGGCGCAGGATCCTACAAAGTTTTGTAGGATAAGCTTATCCAAGAAAACTTTTTATGGTGCCCATTGCTTGTATGTTAATGGCATTACATCCATCCATCATATAAGAACTTTATTTTTATCCATGGATCACAAAATCAGGCTGATCCAAAACTAAAGTGGGCTAGACCATGTAAAATCATACCGAAAATATCTAAAATCACATTTTGTGGCTATATGTTAATGGCATCACATCCATCCATCATATAAGAACTTTATTGTTCTCCTTTGATCACAAAAATAAGTCTGATCCATAACTAAAATAGGCTAGACCATGTAAAATCATGCCAAAAATATCTAAAATCACGTTTTGTGGCTTGCCTAAATTTTAGAATTACATGATATTTGTGGTGTCCATTCATCTTGATCAATGCATCATGAGAATGGATTGGATGACGTATAGAAAAACAAAGTGGGCCCCAAATGTATCGTGAAAAGTTTTTAATGGTTGGTCCCCTATCCCCAACTATTCTTTCTGTGCCTCCACCTAAGTTTTAGATCATCCTGGCTTTAGGAAGCCAAGAAGAACATGAGGGGCACACATGATAGACAGATAAGATATTGTTTACACATCACAGTGCGCTCACAAAATTTTTTAATTTGTATGATAAGCTTAACCTACAAAGCGGATCCTGCCTCATTTTAAAAATTAGTTGTTGACTTTGCGGTAGAAGTTATTTTGCTTCAATTTTATATGGTTTTGATGTAATTTCATGCACTCCCAAGGTAGCTATTAAATGGACATGGATTCATGCAAAATAATATTATGTAAGGTTCTATGGGCAGTTCTATATGAGAGTCGAGTCAAAAACGAATTTCATCATCTTTTCTTCATTTTGAGCAAGTAAAATTTTATAATTTTTGATTGAACATTGCACCCTTGAGATGACTCTTGCAATGGATGTTTATGTACAAGGTGAAACTTTCTTTCTTTCCTTATAATTATGATTTTTCCTCTTTTAGTCTCTCTCTCCCTCTCTGTCTCTCATCACATACATGGACCACATAAGCCATGCTTTTTCTCAACTTCAGTATAGTTCATGGTTTAGTCGACTCCATGTGATCATTCTCCTCCATAATTCCTCCATTGGGGAGTTGTTTGATACTCTGGTGCATATGTAGCTTGATCCACAAGAAGTTTGGATTGGTACACATGGTGTATATTAACTCAAAACTGACTAAATTGTGGAACTCATTATTGCTATCTAAAAATCAGATTGGCTGAACAATCCTTACTCTAGTTCATGGACCTTCTATTTTAAAATAAGGTCATTGAATATTTTTCATTTGTAACCATCTAATAAATATACAACAATGTGATATTTAACAACCAAATAAGACTAAGTTTTTATTCATGATACATATAAAATAGTACCCATAATTTGAATGGTGTAACTTTAATTACTTGCATGCAACATATGTAATTACTAACTACTTCGCATATCATCTATCATGCTCAACAATGTCAAAGTATTTCTCTAATCCTTCCGCAAGCAATTGTTAATCATTTTAATTGAACTTTTTGGTGTTTTAATTGAAAATGACTTACATCTTGAAATAGCTATGGGAAATAAACTTGAATATAATAAAACATAAAAATATATGGAACTTCCGATATGTTTAAGATGATTATATGGGGAAGATGTGTCAGAGTTTTCTTTCTTGGGCGAGGCACAAACATAGTCATTGTCTTTGAGATAGTTCATGTAAGGTCCATGAATAAAAAGGAAATTTTTAAAAGAGATTTCATATCTCATATCTATATACTCTATCTTATCTCTTATCTTATCTATATTTTATCTCATATTTTATCTCTATCCATAATCCTTCTTCCTTTTATATATCTCTAACTCTCCTCGTATTTCTCAATCTTTCAAACGAGCCTTTCTTTTTAAAGAGGGTGTCATGAGATGAGTTCTACTCTAACTCATATATGAACCAAAAGGCCCCTTATGTACAACTGAGAGAGAGAGAGAGAGAGAGAGAGAGAGAGAGACATGGAGATTTTGAAGAGCTTAGATCTGGTAAGTTTATTACCCTTCTTTCATTATTTTTCTGTGCATTTAATGTAATTTGACCCGATATATGTAATGAACGGTGTGTATCAGGAAAACGTTCATTGCATTGATTTGTTGGTATATACGATGTAAATATGATAGAAGTCTAAAATTCCATGTGAAGTTTCTTATTGTAGAAATTGATTGGTGTGCAGCTAGTCAAATTCGATTAGATCTATATGAATCATATGATCCTTAAGGCAAAAATATACAAGGGCCCTAACTTGCAAATCAATTCGACTATCAGATGGGCCACACTAGTCAGATCTAGAAGTGTTTAATAAGGAAAACTTAGATCTTTACACAATTGTTTGTATCACTTAGATAGAAGGAAAAGATGAGTCATCGGTGTATGCGTAGTCAGATCCTCGCCATTCATCCAACATGTAAAGGCAAAATATGCTAGAACTTTAAGAATCTGAATGATCCAATCATCCGGTGGGCCACTGTTGAGTGTCAAATATTGCATATTTTTCCATATTTATATCTTGGTTTTATGAACATGATACTGCTTAATGGTCTATTTTATACATGTTTGTGTTGTAAGGTGAATTTGAGAGCTTGGATTGAAAAGAATATTAAAAGCAAGGATATAATACTCAAGAATCACCAAGCTAAAGATTGGATCTTAGAAGACCAAGAATGAAGAATTCACATGCTAAAGATTTAAGAAAACCAAGTGAGGAATGAAGAGAATTGAAGACTTGAAGTGAAGAAAAGGAATCCTAAAAATTCACGTGCTTCGACCAGCCTTGGGCTCGACTAGTCCTAGCTCTGCTTCGACCAGCCTTGGATCTGGCTTGACTAGTTGAAGAAACTTCGGATCGAACTCCAATAACATTATTTTCTAATTTCGCGCGATTCTCGACTAGTCGAAGGTGACCCTTGACTAGTTGAAGGTAATTCTCGACCAGTCAAATACTGTCCTCAATTAGTAGAAGGTTACACAGATTTTGCGTAGAGTGCGTAAATTTGATGTGGTTTACGAACTTTCCAACTCGGTGCAAAAGTTAAAGTTTCCCAACTATAAATAAGAGTTCATAGGATGTTCCTAGGCATCTTCTAGGGTTTAAGGAGTGAAAAAAAATGATGGAGAGCCGTCGCCAAGAGTTTTTCCTTTCCTTCCGTAGTTTGTTTTTATGTTTTATTTACGAGTTCTTAGTTCGATCATGTCTATAGTTGGTTAAACTCTTAGCTAGGGATAAGTTGTAAAGCTTGTAGTGTGATTGAGATGTTTGCTTTGCTTTGATTAATGTTTTGTTGAACCTCATGCATTTTAGTTTTTTATTAAGGAATATTTTTAGTTTTTAATGGTTTGTTGTGACAAATTATAATTGATCTGCAATTGCTTTGAATATTTCTTTTCCTGATTTGAGATTGTGAAATTAGTAAGTCTCGTTGTTCACCATCATCCCTTGGGCATGCTAAGGTGATGGAATCCTTTATAATCTTTACAATTCTCCTATGACTGGTTGTGGGATTGGTATATCCTATTGTTTGCCATTATCTCCTGGGCATGGTTGGATGATGGAATCACTTTCAATCCTCATAATTCTCATTCGTTGAGATTAGGTTCATGAGAAGTTAAGAGATTCAATTATTTCTAATTTTCAATTGGATAGGATAGGACTCCAATTCCAGTTAGATTTCCTGAATCAAGCAAGGTAGTATCTTGAGAAGCTACAAGTGGATCCTTGGCACCCTAACTCATTTTAATTGATAGTTTTCACCTTAATCACAATTATTAACTTTATTCTAGATTTCTCTTCTCATAGTTTTAATTCTAGTTAAATTCAGAAACGTACAAGTTCAGTCCTTGTGGATTTGACCTTGGTCTCACCAAGATTATTACTACATCACGACCCTACACTTGGGGTTGTGAACAAGTTTTTGGCAACGTTGCCGGGGATTACGGCTACATTTAAAAAAAAAAAATTAATTAGTATTAGAATTAGGTGAAGATTAGGACTTTTAGGATTCTTCAGTTTTTAGATTTTGTTTTTAAGATTTATCTTTTATTTATCTTTTCTCTTTCTTCTTCTAACATTGCTAACATAGTTTGATTGTTTTGATTTTGTATGATTTTCAATTCTAGTTCTTCTCTTCTGGTACCATCTACTTACTTTCCATATTGCTATAGAAATTATTATTATTATTTTTTTTAGAATTAGATTTAGAATTAGGGTTTCACCATGTATATGAAAGAGTGGGAACGTCAGTATGCTGAGCTACTTATAGTAAATGAGAGATATTATGAAGGGCTGTTAGATGATTATGTTAAAAAACAACCTATGTCTCAAAATTTTTTTGAAACCATGATTGAGGATCAACTGGAATATAATGCTCCACCGATTAAGAAGTCTATACGCGATCATATGCGAGAGAATAATTGCACCCCACTGATTATGAGAACAGTATGTGATTATTGGGGTGAGAACTATTATCACCCATCGGACAAAAAGAAAACAATGTGAGATTATATATGGTTGATAATGTGTACAAACAACCATCAAACTCTCCCACATATGAACCGTATGACTATGATCAGTGAAAACATCAACATTGGAGAGATGAACCAATAAGAGATTATAGTGACTATCCTCTTGGATCCCCTACCTTTAAGATCTAACCAGAAACGATCCAAGAGGATTCACTTCAAAATTTTCTTCTTCACATAGAAACTAAAGAACAATTCGACCAATTCATCACACAATCATTCGTAGACATTAGCAAATCATTAGAAGTGATTGAATCCTCCATTCAAAGAGCTGAATCATACCTTAATGATGCAGAAGAGGCTAGTTTTTCCCAGCCTCGACTCAATCCAGAAACACAATGCGAAGAAAGTGATCCTAACTCGCTTGTGGAAAGTACTGAAAATGAGAATGAGGAGTTGGATTATGTTGATAAGTATACAGTTCAATTTCCCTAAGAGTGGATCTCGATAACTGTCTAAAGTAAAGATCAAGAGACGTGGGTATCTTTAAAATATAATGATGCTTATTCACTCTAACCATATGACACACTTGACCTCAATGAGGATGAAGAGGCTAGTTTATTCGAGTCTCAACACAATCTACAAACACAATGTAAGGAAAGTGATCATGTCAGGCTTGTGTCCTAGTGACCATTTAATTTCTTAAGATCCCGCGATCCATCCCGTCAAATTTTGGCAACCCACGACCTGTAGATAACATTTACGCGTAACCCTAAGTCATATCCTTTAAACCTGAGTCAATTCAACCCAAGACTTATGTCATTGCGACTGCGCCATTGCCATGCTTCCGACACCACGTCTCGTGCACCAATCCGATGCTTAGATCATAAGATGTGGCCCGCGCATTATAATGGCCGTGGATCGCCTGTTGCGGGACCCATCTATCCTAGATATCATGTTTCCCTAGCAAGTAATCATGATGGTGACATCACCCTAGCCTACCTAGGGTAGGATGATGTCACCCTAGCCCATGATTACTTACACGCAATAATTCCTTTCTCTTCCCCATGACTTACACAAGTCATCATTACCTTACAATAATCATTTCCTCTCTCTCTCTCTCTCTCTCTCTCTCTCTCTCTCTTTCTCCCTCTTTCTCCCATTCTCCATTGCTAGAGAATGCTTGGACGTCCCAAGCTATCCCAAAACCAGCCCCTTGCATGCTCCTATACCCCCTCATCCAACCATCCAAAGTCAATCTCAACCATTGAAACATCTTCCTTGGCCCACTAGGATCCCATTGGTGGAAGAAGGAGCTTGAGATTTGAAGGTGGGTGCTCTCTAGGGTTAGATCTTACTCTCTTCCTTAGATCTCTTTCTTTCCTTTGCATGGGGATTTGAAGGACCCACCAATTCATGGTGGAGATCCTCCGTGATCCCTTAGATGTGGCCTTTGGCCCATCTAGTTACATGCATGAGCCTTGGTGGGACATTCTCCAAGGACCCTACCATGATTTATTTATTTATTTATTTTTTTTTTACTTCAATTTAAACCTTTTAAGGGTCATTTAGACCCTTGATTTGCATGGTGGGGATGATATCCCCACCACACACACACACATATATATATATATATATATTATATTGGGCCCATGCATGCATGGGACCCATATGTGATTGTATGGTGTAGATCATGTGAGGGACTCATAATGGTGGAATCCCTCCTCTATTGACTGATTCCCCACCTAGCTGCCCTGTCTTGCATGCAAAGGTCTGATGCATGTAGACCTTGGTCAGAGTGTGTGGGGCCCATATAGGTGACCCAATCTTGATGTACATGGTGTCATTTACCCTTTTTCCAGCAAGCTTTTGGCCTAGAATTGGGACAACAACATGTTGCTGTCCAGATTCTTCTCCAGGCCCATTTGATGTTTGTAGAGGGGTTTTGCTTTGATTTTACCTGGAATTTATGTATTGCGATGATGCATGTGGACCCCACCTTGATGATCATCAGCATCAGGCCCCCCTGATTTATGTATTTAATCCAAGTCGTCCATCCAACGGTGGAACGTACCGTGATGTATCTGTTATATATCCTAGCTGTCTGTCCACTTGGTTGGACATGGGACCCACCCCACACATGCTGCACGTGTGGGGGTGGGGCCCACCTTGATATATGTATTCTATATTCACACCGTCCATCTCTGGACAGTGCTATGTGGGGCTGGCCGTAATGTATGGGTCTTATCCACACTGTCCAACACTCTGGACGATGGGACTTACCCTATATATGTATTATATATCCAGTCGTCCGTCCAATCCTGGATGTTGAGGCCCACTTGGTGGATGTGTTGTACGTCCATGCCATCCAGCCCCCTAGACATGGGATCCAATTGATGCATGTTTTGTCCTTAGCCATCCAGCCCTTGAATGTCCAGATTGACTAGACTGCTGTCAGCCGAAAAAGTCCAGCAGCAAGTGTTTCGACAAGAAAACAAATGCGTTTGATTTGGGGGATTTATTTAATAATAACAAAGAAAGAATGAGAGAATAATGATCATAAGATATTTATTCATTCTAAGTTCATTTACATCCTCGGATTCCCTTGATTATGAAAACAGAGTACAATCAATGCAACACAATGAGCAAAGGAGAAGATAGCCCGATGGCAATTTCAGCAGCATTTCGACGCTTTTAATGTTCATCGCAAAGGCAGATTGGTTATGCGGACTTAAAGCCCTTGATTTGGTTGTATGACAGGCCTTGATCGTCTTTCCATTCATCCTTCCAGTCGCACGGATAGATTCTTCTTTCTTTTGCAATTCTCTTTCTGTACTTCTCATTTCCTTCATTTTCCTTGAAATGTGAAGCGCACAACCCTTGAATTGTGGAGTGAACATGCCTTGAAATGTTGAGCGAACGTCTCTTGAAATGTGGAGTGTAGATCCCTTGAATTGTGGAGCGAACATCCCTTGAATTGTGGAGCGAACATCCTTTGAAATGTGGAGCGAACATCCCTTGAATTGTGGAGCGAACATCCCTTGAAATGTGGAGCGATCATGTTTCTTTTTCATGAGGTGGCGTATGGAGCATTCGTTAAGACAACAAAAACCTCTTGTTTGGACATTGTTCCACATGGAGTGGTGCATGGAGTATCTGTTAAGACATGAAAAGCCTCTCCTCAGGACAAGGGGAGAGAGAAGTGGCGCATGGAGTATCCATCAAGACATGAAAAGCCTCTCCTCAGGACAAGGGGAGAGAAGTTGAGCATGGAGTATCCATCAAGACATGAAAAGCCTGACATTAGGAAATCCTCCACACTAAGTGGCACATGGGCTATTCAAAAGCCTGACATTTGGACTTGGGGAGAGGGAAAAGTGGCGCATGGAACAAAGCCAGCTTTGGATGTGAATGTGCGCAAGTCCATACGGCGTGGTGTGCGCAGGTCTTCTTAAAATGTGGTGTGTGTAGGTTTCTTTAAAGGTAGTGTGCGCAAGTTTCTTTAAAGGTAGTGTGCACAAGTCCATTGATAAGTGGGTGTGCGCAAATCCCTTTGGAAGTTGTGTGCGCAACATGCTCGGAAAGTGGGTGTGCGGACAAGCTCCCTTTGAAAGTGGGTGTGCGCAACATGCTCCTTGAAAAGTGGGTGTGCGCAACTTCATTTGGAAGTGGGTGTGCGCAACATGCTCCTTGGAAAGTGGGTGTGCGGAACTTCATTTGGAAGTGGGTGTGCGTAACATGGATTGTGCGCCACACACCCATCCTGTACACACCACCTCTCCACTTTCTTCTCCTCACTTCTCTCCTTACTTCTCTCCTTATTGTCTCTTGTCCAAATGAGGAATGGGAAGGGGTATTTATAGGCTTCCCAGGCTCCTCCCATCCTTAAACAGTGGTGATCACCACCACTTCTCCTTAAGGCAACAACCAACTTCCTTCCTTTACATAGTGGTGTTTAACCACTTCTTCCTTAAATGATGGTGTACCTCCATTTCTAAGACAAGAGCCTCACTTCCTCCCCTCATACAAGGCAACGCCCATCCACTCCTTTTTACCAAAATAACCCCATGCACTCCTTTTTTACTAAAATAACCCTATCTACTCCTTTTTACTGAAATACCCCCATACACTTCTTTTTACCAAAATATCCCCATTCACTCCTTTTTACCAAAATACCTTCTTCACTCATTTTTACCAAAATATCCTTTTTCACTCATTTTTACCAAAATACCCTTCTTCATTTTATCAAAATAAGGATTGAACAACCTTGGAAAGGATCTGCACCATGGAATTTTCTGACCAATGCAATGGCCATGCAATGAAATTTTTGTGCCTCAACAGATGCCCCCTTAATCATTCTTTGATTAATTCATGAAATCAAATGGGGGATTGACCTTCTTCCTACCGAAGAACTGAATGAACTACAACTGAAGGATGACTGGATGATCACGCTTGACCAGAAGATCGAATAATCGTGCTTGAATGGAAGACTGGAACGCTTGCGCTCAAATGGAAGACTTGAATGATCGCGCTTGAACGGAAGATTTGAATGGTCGTGCTCGAACGGAAGACATGAATGATCGCGCTCGAACGGAAGACTTGAATGATCGCGCTCGAACGGAAGACTTGAATGATCGTGCTCGAACGGAAGACTTGAATGATTGCGCTCGAATGAAAGATTTGAATGCCCCCTGTCAGCAGCATCGAGTGGGTGCTTCACTAGAGAGGATAAAATTCTCTTTTCATCAAAACTTGCCACTATAACAGCTGTGACGACTTCATCCTTAAGGATCTTGGTCAGAGAACTATCTTTCAATGTTGCTGCTGCTGCAATGGTCTCTTTGATCAAATCTAGCGACTCTTTCTTTGAACTCTGTATCTAGGGGGTTATTCTTTAATGTTGCTCCTTCCGCAACAACTTTTTTGATTGTTTCCTTTATTCATGATCTGCATAACCCAAGCTTTCAAATGATAGTCTTTCTTGCCAAATTAATCGAAATTAGTATCTCAATACATTATAATTTTAGCTTCATGGAGCATTGATAATTTTTTGAAATATATTAAAATCTTCTCCTCTTTTTATGTTGATTGTGATATTCGCAATATGATAATGATTTAATCATTTCATCTTTGTGCTTGTTATCATTCTTCATATTGTATTTGTTGCTCATTATATCGCGCTTTCGAAGATGTCATTTCTAGCTCCAAAGGTTCAACCGCTGAGTCTTTTGTTGATCCTTTTTTAGTTTGTGCTCCTTGGCATTTCTTCATAGACTTTTCCTTGGATCTCTACTGATTCTGAAAAATAGACAAGACTTCTTTCAATTTTCATTTAAATAACTTTCTGAAGGGCATAGAAGTTACTGATGATGATTTTGTTTGTTCCTTATGTCCATCAGATCCAGTACTTGTAGTCTTGTGATATCATCAATCATAATTCTCGGCACATGAATTCCTCTGCCACGCATAAGAGATCATTAGAATGATTAAGGCATAAATTACTTTAAAGACATAGATCATGCCCCATTTTCAGGCCAATCTTTTCATAAAGATTTCTTCAGAAGGTAATATTTTCGAAGTGAAGCTTGCTGATATCCTTGAAGGATGGATAATTTTTTGCTGCTCTTTTAACGAATCCAAAGAATATATCTGAATCTTTAAATTGTCTGGGAGAGAATGATAATTCTTTGCTAGTTTATTTTCTACCGCCTTTGAGAATCTTATGCGAAAATATTTCTCTATCATAACGAAGGCAAGAGACAAAAAGACCTCACGGCTCTTGTCAGCAGAACAAATATATTGCAATTAAAGACTAATAGTTGATCTTGAAGATTTGAACTTTTGAGTAGATAATTGCCAATATTTTGAAGGCATTTGCTGTTGCTATAATTTGAACATGATTCAAGAGAAATGCATTTTGGCATCTTGTTTACTCAATATTTAAATTTTTCATCAGGCAATTGCATATTTGAGCATAGTTTATACTTTTTGAGCAATGGAGCTAGTGTACTTTGACTGACCATACTTTGACCGGACAAGATTGAACTTGTCCTGACTTGACTAGACTTGACTAGTCTGGATTGAACTAGACTGTACTGACACTACTGGACTTGACTGGACTGACACTTGCACGCACAGTTTAGGCTCTTGAGTAGTGGAGCAACACACAATTTAAGCTCTTGAGTAGTGGAGCCCACATAGTTTTTTAGACTCTTGAGTAGTGGAGTCGGGTCTCACGTGATGGTCTTTGTAACTCTTATGAGTTCATTAAACTTCTCACAGCCTAGTGAGTTCACAAACTGCGATCCATCAGAGGGGCCTAGTGAAGCTACCATGGCCGTGAACTCGGTTGGATTTATACACAGGGTTGGCCGCAGTAACTCTCTAGAGTTCACGGGGTGCACAAGGCGACTTTTGGTACCAAATCCAAGGCGCCGGTCCATTAATGAGTAGGTTTAAGCCATTCCTCATGAGTTAATATCGAAATCAAACCAAGGATCTGGGGTGTTATGCCCTAAACTCGAAAATTGGGATCACAAAATTCCCGATCACTGAATCCAGTGCCAACAGCCTCCATAGTACCCCATTCTCGGCTCTAGCGCGCATACGCCAGATTCTGATCTTAAAATCCTATAAGGAGGATTTTTCCAATGTACATTTATCTCGTAAAAAACATAACCACAAGTTTACCCAAATCACAAAGGAAACATCATCATCATATATCTACTAATATATATAAACAGTTGAATACAATACTGAAAGGGGAATACATATATCAAAGCTCCAAAAGACCGTTGCACGCTCCAAGCTCAACATTACTACAAACTGACACCACCTGCACGCATATATCATGCATAAGCTTATAAAAAGCTTAGAGGGTGGTGTAAGTGTGTGCAATGCACGTGCCAAACATATAGATGAGCAGAAATACTAGCAATTCATAAATTGTACAATATCAGAGTAATGCGGAAACATGCTAGTAAGTCCATGAATGTTATAAGTCGTATCAAGGCTAAGTAAAAACGTAATAAGCCAATATCATATATTGAGGATGCAAAGCAATATGCAAATCTGGTAAGTCCGTCTAGGTCATATAAGTGCTGAAACATAACAACCCAAAATGCCATATGCCGCATATGTAATGCAATATGTGATGCGAATGAAATGACCAAGTTGAAGTGTGAAGTCGGGATGATAGTATCTAGTATCGCAGGATACGGGATCCACCACAAGGGACTTCTATCCAAACCAGTCCCATACCTAAATTTGGATAGTCAGACTCAATATGGTAAACTCCTGATCTTAGGTTAGTCACGCGCCTAACCGAAATCCTGGCAATTGTGAAGGTACACATATCAAATTAGTTGCGTACCACCAGCCCGAGTGGATAGTGAATGAATGAATGAATGAGTAAGATGCTGAGTGTACAACTCCTACTCAATAAGTTCGTATATCAATACTGTACATCTCTGGGATCATCACTAGGGTCCAATACACTCCAAGCTGGCTATTACCCCAATCGGCTGCGCAGTCCGGTGAGTGAAAAAGACTTCGCTACCCGCATGCCAGTAGTATACCAATGCCTACCCGGCTCGTCGATAGCGGACCCATTTGGGAGCTGGTCAAACTCAACCTAGCTTACAACCCCCTCACGTGGGTGGATAAGGCCACACCCCCTCCAAGTTGGCTACAGCCTAGCTTACAACCCCTCACTCGGGTGGCCTACTGGTGTTTGGCACTTGAGCGCTCATGCATTCACTCGGTCTAGACGTTAGGGCGTCTCTTAGCCTTGGAGGTTTAGGGACTTTCACCCACGGACATCCAAAGTGCCCAGATACTTGAACTAAACATTTTCAGTATCCCATCTAGCCATCCACGACATGCCTGTGGAGGCTACGACTCTGATGTCGCTGGGGCATACAGTAATCACAACACGTAATGCAAGATGCATGAGTCATGCAATCTAGTTATGCATTAATCCTGCGCATACCGTGCGCTCATGTGAGACAATCTCTGCCTATCAAGGAGTCTCATAACAACTTGCCCAATGACATATGCAATGGTCAACCACATCTCATAATAAACATGCAGATGATGCGTATGAGCATGTATTATGATGTTACGCTATCACATACTCATAATCGGTATCGATAATCGGCATCGATAATCGGCCTATACAATTGGCCTGATAATCAGCCTCAATAATCGGTCTCGGCAATTAGAATTGACCTCGACAATCGGAATTGGCCTCGTCAATCAGGATCGGCCTCGACAATCGGAATCGGCCTCGATAATCGGAATTGACCTCGACAATCGGAATCAACCTCGACAATAAGAATCGGCCTCGATAATCGAAATCGGCCTCGACAATCGGAATCGGCTTCGACAATAGTACCCCATTTTCGGCTCCCAACACCCATACGCCAGGTTCCAATCCTGGGGTCCCACAAGGAGGATTTTCCAACGTACATTTATCTCGTAAGAGGCATAACCACAAGTTTACCCGAATCACAAAAGCAACATCATCATCACATATCCATTAATATAAACTTTGAATACAATGCTGAAAGGGAAATACATATATCAAAATAAAATCAAAGCTCCAGAAGATAGCTACATGCTCCAAGCTCCATGCTGCTGCAACCTAACATCACCTGCAGGCATCTATCGTGCATAATCTTATAGAAAGCTTAGAGGGTGGTGTAAGTATGTGCACAAGGTAAGTGTTAAGTATTCGATACAATGCTATAATCATACAATATCGGAAATACTAGCAAGATCATGAATCAATCAATATCAGAATATGCAATACAGATCAGCTATGCAAATGAGGAGTCATAAAGAGCCAAAATACCAGATGCTGATGATGCAATGCAATATACAATTCCTAATGAGTTCACGAATAGCGTCGGCTGTACCTAGACCATATGAATGCAGAAACACAGTAATCCAAAATGCCATATGTCACGGATGTAATGCAATATGCAGTGCAAATGGAATGACCATGTTAGAGTGTGAAGTTGGGTTGATAGTACGTAGTATCACAGGCTATGGGGTCCATCACAAGGGACTTTTATCCAAACTAGTCCCATACCTAAATTTCGATAGTCAGACTCAATGTGGTAAACTCCTAATCTCAGGTTAGTCGTGCGCTCCAGCTGAAATCTTGGCCATTGCGAAGGCACACATAACAAATAGTTGTGCACCACCAGCGCGAGTGGATAGTGAATGAATGAATGAATGAGTATGCAACTCCTGCCCAATAAGTCCACATATCAATATTGTTCATCTCTGGGATCATCACCGGGGTCTAGTACACTCTACACCAACTTGTTGCCCCATCAAGCGCACAACTGGGTAAGTGAAAAAGACCTCACTATCCGTTTAGCTAGTAGTCGGCCAATTCTACCCGGCATGTCGATAGCGGACCCATTCACAAGTTGGTCAAACTCAGCCTAGCTATGCCTACTTTCTCAGGTGGGTAAGGCCTCCCCAATCGACCACAACACAGTGAGAGACGCATCCTACTAGTATACGGCCCTCATGAACGCATATATATCTACTCGGGCTGGACTCATATATATCCACTCGGCCTGGACATTGGGGCATCCTTTGGTAGCAAGAGGTTTTAGGGATTTTTACCCTGGGTCATCTATGACAACTCGATGCTAGTAACAGATTTTCGGTGTCCCATCTGGCCATCCACGATATGCCTATGGAGGCTACGGCCCTGATGTCACTAGGGTGTATAGTAATCACAACACATAATGCAAGATGCATGAGTCATACAATCCAGTCATGCATTAATCCTGCGCATACTGTGCGCTCATGAGAGATAAACCTCCTCCTATCAGGGAGTCTCATAACAACCTGTCCAATGACAAATGTAATAGTCAACCACATCTCATAACAAACATGCAGATGATGCATATGGGCATGTATCATGATGCTATGGTGTCACATACTCATAATCGGTATCAATAACTGGCATTGATAACCGACCTTGACAATGTGGACATTTAACCAACATTGCTCCCAAGGAATGACCCACATAGAGCCTAACATATAATGGACACATGGCCTCACATAAGGGCCTTATATACAATACCATGGGCCTCACTCGAGAGCTTAATACATCACGATGGGCCTCTCATATGGGCCTAATATATATCACGATAGGCTCCATCGCCTAGCCCTAAAATGCACCACATGGGCCTCATCACATAGGCCTCATATACATCCATTGGGCTTTAAACATGGGCTGAATACACATCATAACGGGCCTCAAATACAGGCCACATATACATCACATTGGGCCTCGATAATTGGAATCGGAATCGGCCTCAATAATCGGAATCAAAATCAGCCTCAATAATCGGCCTTGACAATTGGAATCGAAATCGAAATCGATCTTGACGCAAGGCGGGGTCCATAAATGGACAGCCGATGATGGAACAAGTAATATCATTGGGGCCCAATCGTTTAGGGTAACCCATTAGAGAATGACGAGAATGGGCCTAACCAGGCATAAAAGAAGGTCACAATGTGGACGTTTAACCACCATTGCCCATCAATATGGACCTTTAACCAACATTGCTCCCAAGGAGTGACCCATATAGAGCTAAACGTATCACGGGCCCATGGCCTCACACAAGGACCTAATATACATCACAATAGTCTTCACAATAATGGGTCATGAATACATCACATTGGGCCTCACTCATGGGCCACATATACATCACAATGGGCCTTGCCCATGGGCCTCAGATTCAAGCAGGTGGGCCCCATCATATGGGTCGAAAATGATCACAATAGGCCTATCATATGGGCCAGAAATAATCACAATAGGCCTATCATATGGGCCGAAAATACATCTCATTGGGCCACGTCAATGGGTCGCACCAATGGGCCTTACATACATCAAGTAGGCCGCATCAATGGGCCACACCAATAGGTCTCATAAACATCAAGTGGGCCGCATCAACGGGCCGCACCAATGGGTCTCATAAACATCAAGTGGGCTGCATCAACGGGCCGCACCAATGGGTCTCATAAACATCAAGTGGGCCGCACTAATGGGTCTTATAAACATCAAGTGGGCCACATTAATGGACTGCACCAACGGCCGAAAATACATCACAATGGGCCCTGCCTATGGGCCTCGGATACATCACAATGGGCCTCATATATAACAAGCAGGCCGCACTGCTTGGGCCTCATATGCATCAAATGGGCCACATATCTGGGCCTTAAATACATCAAATGGGCCTCACTCATGGGCCTTAAATACACAACCGATGGGCCCTGCACATGGGCCTCAGATACATAACATGTGGGCCCTACACATGGGTCTTATACACATTAAGCGGGCTATATTAATGGGCGTCAAATACATCAAATCGGGCCCTTCCAAACAGGTCCTAAATACATCCAATGGGCCTCATCAAATGGGCCCCAAATACATCCAACGGGCTGTATCAAACGGGCCACAACATCTACACCATTCATTCATCTATAGAGAGTGTTATCCAAACAAATGAATCATATCACAAGATCATTTGGAACATACCACAAACAACAGTGGTGATAATGATTTCCACCCTCAAAACTCTGCTGGGCCCACCATAACATTTAATTTTCATCCAGTCTGTTCATAAGATCACGAGGACTTGAAATTGAGAGGAAAACAATATCAGATTGGTCCAAAACTTCTTTAACCCAAAGGGGTTTCAATGGTATACGTTCAATCCCACTGTTTCTGCAGTGTGGTCCACTAATGATGATCAGCACCATCCAAACACTTCCTATGTAAATCAGCACTATCCAAACACTATTCAGCACCATCCAACATAATCTGGACGGTGTGGATGAAATAAATACATCGTGGTGGTCCCATCAGGCAAAACAGGTAGACGGCTTAGGTAAAACACAGATATCAGGGTGGTCCCGACAACAAATGCTGACATCAACAGATCAGCCAGTAGCTGGTGTAAGGGTACACTAGCCAATCTATTCCATATCAAGTGGGTCCCACATGGAGCCCACCACATATAATATTTTATTATTATTATTATTTAAATCTGCCATTGGACAGACGGCTTGGCTATGCAATGCATAATCAAGGTGGGTCACACCTACCCACACGTGTGGGGTGGGCCCACCCCACAAATAAGTGGACGGTTTGGATTACATCCATACATCTGATGGGCCCCAGGACATACTGACGTCAACACATCAGCCGTATGCTACTAGGGTCCCAAAATGGACGGTATATATATATATATATATAAGGTGGTTTCTATCTGAGATTTGAATCTGATCCAATGGATGGACGGTGTGGATACACACGTCCATCAAGTGGGTCTACGTCCGATGTACGGATGGTGTGGATACACACATACAACATGTTGTGGCCCACCATCCAGCCATCTGGACGGTGGGGATGCAAACAAGTGGACGGCGTGGGTGTAGGACGGATGGACAGTGTTGATAAATCACATGTACATGTGGTTTCCATGTATGTGTGGGTCCCACGGTAGCTGTGCAGCAGCAGATAAATGGTTTTGAATAAAAACAAACCTCATGTTGGGATCCACGGAACTGGATGGCGTCACTGGGTGGGATGGCCCACCGTCCAGATGATGGACAATGTAGATAGAACAGATACATCATGGTGGCCCTGGACAGCATCGTCTAAATGGACAGTGCAGATAAATACATCAAGGTGGGCTTCACGGATCTGCTGATGGTAGCTGGGGTCCACATGACCTAGATGGACAGTGTGGGGCCATAAGATTAGAGGTGGGTCCCACCGTCTAGTCATCTGGATGGTGTGGATAGCCGGTGGGACCCATAGAACTGCTGCTTCAATACAGCGGCTATGTAGCTGCTACACGGTACTCCAGCCAATCTACTTCCCAAGGTGGGTCCCACGTACATCAGGGCCCATAGAATATTATAATAAAATAATATATATATATATATATATCTCCACCGTCCAGGTGCACTGGACGACCGACCTGGATGTAAAGCATATACATCACCACGTGGGGCCCCTTTGGATGGATCGTGTTGGATATAACCATACATCAGTGGTCGGCCCTACCAAGCACATTTAAATGGATGGCTGGATGGCATGGGTACACCACAGTAGGCCACACAATCATCACACAAAGAGAGAGAGAGAGAGAGAGAGAGAGAGATCGGATAGTAGAGGGACCCCGCCACTATGGGTCCCTCAATACAATGCATACATCAAGTGGGTCCCACAATAAGTGGGCCCTTAAAAATAAAAAATGGCGGTAGATCACTCACCTTTCTTTCTTCTTCTTGGATCAATGGTAAGCTAAGCTCCTCGGCTACCACTTTGATGGAGGAAGATGGTGATTGGACGGTGGAGATGGGAGATAGGGAGGTGGGCTACACCAAGCTCTCCTCTCTTGAAGATAGCTTGGAGATCTCTCATGGTGGGGTTGCTTGGGAGAATGGAGAGAGAAAAAATGAGAGAGATGAGTGGTGATGGGATGAGGTATGGTGAGGTGATGGGAAGGTTGACTTTTGTACTTGGGAATGGAAAGAGTAATGGGTTGAGTGATGGGTGTACTTTTGACAAGTGAAGTATTGATGTGATGGATTCTCTTGGGTTTTGCAACCTGCGGTATTTTTCTCAAACTGAACGCGGGCCCACATTTCCTGGCCAGGGTATCGCCTCGACGCGCGAGACACGACATCGGAACCACAGCGACGACGTGGTCACAATGATATAAGTCTCGGGACGAGCTGACTCAAATCGATAGGATGCAACTCAGGATCGCGTGCAACTGTCGATAACAGATTGCGGGTCACCGAAATTTGACTGGGAGGTCCGCGGAGGCCTATGGAATGATACGAGCTAGTATATGGGTCTTACAGCTCTCCTCACTTAATAAAAATTTCATCCTCGAAATTTACGGAATTGACAAGGGAAGAAGAAACTTCAAGTATATAAGTCAAGACACAATCAATCTACTAAAGGATGAAGATAGCGCTCTTTAATCGCAACCTCGCCTCCCAAGACGCATCTTCAACACTATGGTGACCCTACTATTCTTTGGATCCCGGACCAGAAATGATTGAAACGGGAATACTATGTAGCCACATAATCTTAATGGTATGGAACTATATCAGAAAATCTCTAAGTTATTCGAACACGGGGATTTAACCATTCTAAGTTCTCAACAATCATAGAGTGCAGGGTGACTAACAACAGATATGTGATGTTATTCTCATGTATTTCCAAATTATGCTTTGATACCATCTTCTGTCACGCCCCAAACCTGAAAATCAGATTCATAAGAATCTCGATTGCCGAATCCGGTGTCGACAGCCTCCGTAGTACCCCATTCTCGGCTCCCAGCGCCCATATGTCAGGTTTCGATCGTGGCGTCCCACAAGGAGGATTTTCCAATGTACATTTATCTTGTAAGAAGCATAACCACAAGTTTACCCAAATCACAAAAGCAACATCATCATCACATATCCATTAATATAAACTTTTAATATAATGGTGAAAGGGAAATACATATGTTACAATAAAATCAAAGCTCCAGAAGACAGCTACATGCTCCAAGCTCCACGCTGCTACAACCTAACATCACCTGCACGCATCTATCGTGCATAAGCTTATAGAAAGCTTAGAGGGTGCTGTAAGTGTGTGTACAAGGTAAGTGTCAAGTATTCGATACAATGCCATAATCATACAATATCGAAAATACTGGTAAGATCATGAATCAATCAATATCAGAATACGCAATACAGATCAGCTATGCAAATGAAGAGTCATAAAGAGCCAAAATACTAGATGCCGATGATGCAATGCAATATACAATTCCTTATGAGTTCACAAATAGCGTTAGCCATACCTAGACCATATAAATGTAAAAATATAGTAATCCAAAATGCCATATGTCATGGATGTAATGTAATATGCGGTGCGAATGGAATGACCATGCTGGAGTGTGAAGTTGGGTTAATAGTACGTAGTATTGCAGGCTATGGGGTCCATCACAAGGGACTTCTATCTAAACTAGTCTCATACCTAAATTTGGATAGTCAGACTCAATGTGGTAAACTCTTTATCTCAAGTTAGTTGCGCGCCTTAACCAAAATCCTGTTCATTGCGAAGGCACATGTAACAAATAGTTGCGCACCACCAACATGAGTGGATAGTGAATGAATGAATGAGTATGCAACTCCTACCCAATAAGTCCAGATATCAGTACTGTTTATCTCTGGGATCATCACCGGGGTCTAGTACACTCTATACCAACTTGTCGCCCCATCAAGCGCACAACTGGGTAAGTTGAAAAGACCTCACTATCGGCTTGACCAATAGTCAGCCAATTCTACCCGGCATGTCGATAGCGGACCCATTCACGAGTTGGTTAAACTGAGCCTAGTTATGCCTACTTTCTCAAGTGGATAAGGCCCCCCCAATTGACCATAACACAGTGAGAGACGCAGCCTACTGGTATACGACCCTCATACGCTCATATATATTCACTCGGTCTCGACGTTGGGGCGTCCTCTAGTACCAAAAGGGTTTAGAGATTTTCACCTAGGGCCATCTATGGCAGCCCGATGCCTGTGAAGGTTACGACTCTGATGTTAGTAGGGCGTACAGTAATCACAACACACAATGCAAGATGCATGAGTCATACAATCCAGTCATGCATCAATCATGCGTATACCGTGCGCTCATGTGAGATAAACCTCCACCTATCAGGGAGTCTCATAACAACCTGTCTAATGACATATGTAATGGTCAACCACATCTCATAACAAACATGTAGATGATGCGTATGGGCATGTATCATGATGTTATGGTGTCACATACTCATAATCGGTATTAATAACTGGCATCGACAATCGACCTCGATAATGTGGACATTTAACCAACATTGCCCCCAAGGAATGGCCTACATAGAGCCTAACATATAGTGGACCCATGGCCTCACACAAGGGCCTAATATACAATACCATGGGCCTCAATCGAGAGCTTAATACACATCATGATGGGCCTCTCATATAGGCTTAATATATATCACGATGGGCTCCATCGCCTGGCCCTAAAATGCACCACAATGGGCCTCATCACATAGGCCTCATATACATCCCATTGAGCCTTAAACATGGGCTGAATACACATCACAACGGGCCTCAATACAGGCCACATATACATCACATTGGGCCTCGACAATCGAAATCGGAATTGGCCCCAACAATCGGCCTCGACAATCGGAATCGATCTTGACGCAAGGCAGGGTCCATAGATGGATGGTCGATGATGGAACAAGCAATATCATTGGGGCCCAATCGTTTCGGGTAACCCACTAGAGAATGATGAGAATGGCCCTAACCAGGCCTAAAAGAAGGTCACAATGTGGATGTTTAACCACCATTGCCCATCATTGTGGACCTTTAACCAACATTGCTCCCAAGGAGTGACCCATATAGAGACAAACGTATCGTGGGCCCATGGCCTTACACAAGGACCTAATATAGATCGTAATGGTCTTCACAACAATGGGCCATGGGCCAAACATATTGTGGGCCCATTGTGATGTATATGCGGCCCATGAGTGAGGCCCGATGTGATGATCACAATAGGCCTATCATATGGGCTAGAAATAATCACAATAGGCCTATCATATGGGCCGAAAATACATCTCATTAGGCCACGACAATAGGCCTCACCATTGGGCCTTACATACATCAAGTGGGCCGCATAAACGGGCCACACCAATGGGTCTCATAAACATCAAGTGAGCCACATCAACGGGCCACACCAATGGGTCTCATAAACATCAAGTGGGCCGCGCCAATAGGTCTCATAAACATCAAGTGGGCCGCATCAACAGGCTGCACTAATGGCCATAAATACATCACAATGGGCCGTGCCTATGGGCCTCAGATACGTCGCAATGGGCCTCAAATACAACAAGTGGGCCAAACTTCGGCCTCATATGCATCAAATGGGACATGTATCTGGGCCTCGAATACATCAAATGGGCCTGACTCGTGGGCCTTATATACACAGCCGGTGGGCCCTGCACATGGGCCTCAGATACATAACATGTGGGCCCTACACATGGGTCTTATACACATTAAACGGGCTATATCAATGGGCCTCAAATACATCACATCGGGCCCTTCCAAATGGGTCCTAAATACATCCAACAGGCTGTACCAAATGGGCCACAACAACTACTCCATTCATTTATTTATAGAGAGCGTTATCTAAACAAATGAATCATATCAAAAGATCATTTAGACCATACCACAAACAACAGTGATGATAATGATTTTCACTCTCAAAACTCCGCTGGGCCCACCATAACGTTTATTTTTCATCCAGTCTATTCATAAGATCATAAGGACCTGAAATTGAGAGGAAAAGAATATCAAATTGGTCCAAAACTTCTTTAACCCAAAGGGATTTCAATGGTATATGTTCAATTCCATTGTTTCTGCAGTGTGGTCCACTAATGATGATCAGCACCATCCAAACACTTTCTATGTAAATTAGCACTATCCAAACACTGTCTAGCACCGTCCAACACAATCTGGACGGTGTAGATGAAATAAATACATCGTGGTGGTCCCATCAGTCGAAACAGGTGGATGACTTAGGTAAAACACAGATATCAGGGTGGTCCCCACAACAAATGTTGATGTCAACACATCAACCAGTAGCTGATGTAAGGGTACACTAGCCAATCTATTCCATATTAGGTGGGTCTCACATGGGGCCCACCACATAAAATCAACGGTGGAGATCCCTTCTCCCCCAAAATGCAAGGTTTGGATGATCTTTTCATACTAGGAAAATAAACATCATGATGGGGTCCATGGAGAATGGCCCCATCATGGAATGAACATATGGAACATGGTGGGCCATCGGCCACACCTAGGGTCCAAAATGAGATCCATACCATCAATTGGTAGGCCTCACTCTTAGTCCATCATTAAAAATAAAATCTAAGCCTATAGAGCACTCACCTTTGATTTCTTCTTCCTTCTTCCGCCAATGCATGCTAGAGCTCCAAAGGAACAATTTCAACGGTTGAGATGGACTTAGGATGGTGGGATTGGGTGGTAGGAAGGTGGGCCACACTAGCTCTCTCCCATGGAGCTTGGACGTGGGTTGCTTAGGAGAATGAGAGAGAGAGAGATGAGAGAGAGAGGTTGTAAGAGAGAGAGAGAGATGGGTGAGTGATGGGTGAGGGATGGGTGAAAGGTGATGGGTGTACTTGACATGTATGGGTGGAGAGAGAGAGAGTTGACTTTAGGAGTTGCTTTTGGGGATGAGACATGTACTTGATTGATGGGATTGATGGGACATTCTCTCTTGGGTTTAGTAAATGCACAGTGTTTTCCTCACACTGAAGGCGGGCTCACATCTCTTAGCCCGGGTATTGCCTCAGCACGCGAGATGCGGCGTCGGAACCATGACGACAGTGCAGCCGTAAGGGTACAAGTTTTGAGTCGAGTCGACATAGATATATAGGGTGCGACTTAGGGTCACGCGTAAACGTCGATTACAGGTTGTGGGTTACTAGAATTCGACCGAGAGGACTGCGAAATGGTACGGTTTAGGGTACAGGTCTTACAGCCCTCCCCTCCTAATAAAAATTTCATCCTCAAAATTTACAAAACAGACAAGGGAAGAGGAAGCTTCATCATATATATGTCAAGGCACAATCAGTTTACATAAGGATGGGGATAACGCTCTCTAATTTCAGCCTTGCGATCTCAAGACCCCTCATTAACACTATGGTGACCCCTACTGAACTTCAGATCCTAGATTAGAAATGATCGAAACTAGGATACCTTGCAGCCTCACCATCTCACCAATGACTAATCTAACAAAATGGTCCTAATGCTTGGTTGCGTGAATCATCAGTGACTCCTCCTGATAACTGAGGGTCCTGCTGAGCTGCATAAAACCTGCCCTAGGCTTGCTGGGGAGGTGTATGTCCCTCCTAAAGAGGTCGTTGCTGTTGAAAATGGGGTCACTTACGCTTATGATGCCCCGTCTTACCACATCTGAAGCAAACGCCTATGAATGGTCTCTTTGGTGGTGCTGAAGGTACTGCTAGCACTCAAAAGGGTGGACGGTTCCTGTGCCTCTGCAGCCATCGATGCTGCTGCTGCTTGGAACTACCAGCGGGGGTCTTCCTCTTTCGGTCTCCTCTATGGTCATGGACCCTCTATAAATCGTTCCATTCTGCCTTGTAAATCCGGTCCCTCTGAATTACTTGCTTAAAGATCGGGAGCATGTGTCCGATGACATGGCCCTTGAGGCCAAAACTTAAGCCGTTCTCAAAATGGCGAGCCTTTCGCTCCTCATCGTTAACCAAATATGGCATGAACCTCGATAGTGTCATAAAATGAGCCGCATACTGTATCACATCTATGTCTCCCTGTACCAAGGTCTCAAACTCTAACGCTCATTGTCGATGAATGTGGTCGAGGAAGTACTGCTGGTCGAATCAGTATATGAAATCCTCCCATGTCCAAAAGAAATCAGGCTCTATAACATGGGTAACGGAGGTCCATCAGTACTCGGCCTCACCCTGGAGAAGAAATACGGCTAACCGGACCCGCTGTTGGGTCGTACATCCCATTATATCAAAAATCTTCTCCACTTCGGAGCATCATTTATTGATTGTTGTCGGGTCTCCTCGCCTTGTAAACGCAGGGGATCAAATAGTCGGAACTCTCGAAGAAGGGCACTCAAGCGCTCCTGCTCTGTCTGGGCTAGCAAAACAACGGGGTGCTTGCCTTACCCCTAAAGGGCAGTCATCACAGGCTACAACATCTGCTATAACTGGGAAGCACTCACGGATACAGTTAGATCCACACCAGCCTCGGGTAGAGGAGCAACATCTATAGGCTGGGGAGCAGGGGTCTCTGGTGATGGAGTGGAAGTCTCTCGGGTCGCTCTCCTGGGCGGCATGTCCTATAGGGAAGAACAAAGGCGCCTATTAACCTTAAGAACTCTCGAAGGCACCCACGTTATGGGTCTATAACAGAAGATCACTAATTTATTCAAACTCACGACCTAATCATTCTAAGTTCTCAACAATCATAGAGTGTAGGGTAGCTATCAGTAGATATGTGATGTTATCCTTAGGTATTCCCAAGTTATGCTGTGATACCATCTTATATCACGCCCCAAACTCAGAAACCGGGCTCACAAAATTCCTGATCGCTGAATCCGGTGCTGATAGCCTCCGTAGTATCACATTTGCGGCTCTAACTCACATATGCATGACTGGCTGTTGAGGACTTTTGGCCTTTTAGGGCTTTTAGTTGTTGGCTCCATCCGCTGTCCGCATGGGTATGCATATGATGGCCTTTACGGGCTTTTTAGGGCCATTGGCTTCTCACTGCTGTCCAAATAATATAGGTCTTATGCATAGTTGGTCGTATAGGGTTTGGCTAGGCTACCTCAAATGATAAACTACTATCGCTGATGTAAGCCCTGTATCCTAGACCGTACCATTTCATAGGCCTCCGCGGTCTTCCCGGTCGAATTCCGGCAACCTTCGACCCTTAATTGGTATTTACGCGCGACCTTGATTCTCATGCCATCAACCCGAGTCGACTCAACCCAGGACTTATACCTTAGCGACCGCGTCGTCGCCGCAGTTCCGATGCCGTGACTCGTGCGCCGAGGCGATACCCTGGTCGGGAGATGTGGGCCAGCGTTCGGTGCGAGAAAACGCCGCGCGTGCGAATTCCGAGAGAATCTCTACAAGATGTCACATCAATCAATCAACCCATCAATCCCATCATGTCAAGTACACATCAACTTTCACTCATTCCCAAGCAAGCCCCAAAAGTCAAAAAGATCTTACAAACTCATACCTTCTCTTACAACTTTTGCCACAAAAGTTAAGAAAAGGGGCTCTTACACCCATCACCACCACATCCATCACTCCATCACCCATCACTCCCTCTCTCGGTCTCTCCCTTTACAAGTCTCTCTCTCATTTTTAACTCTCCCTAAGCAAAAAAAAAAATGCCATACGTATGAGCTCTCCTACTCTTCCAAGCTTCAAGTGTGTCCCACCTTTCCATCCCTAGATCTCCCATCCTAGCCATCCATTTCTCATCTTCCTCCATCAAAGAGGAGCACAAGGAGCTAAAGAAGCCAAGGGAGCAAGAAGATCAAGCGGTGGGTGCTTTGATAGGGTAGTTTTTAATATTTTTAAGATAGGCCAAGTGAGGCCAACCGATCAATGGTTTGGATCTCACTTTGGACCCTAAGATGTGGCCGATGGCCCACTTGGATCATCATGATCATTCCATGATGGGGCCATTCTCCATGGACCCCATCATAATGTTTATTTTCCTTGCATACTTAGGGTCATCTAGACCGTCTAATCTAGTGGAGAAGGGATCTCCACCGTTGGATTTCAATTTTATGGGCCCACATGTAATGGCCCACTTGATTTATGTTGTAGATCATCAAAGGGAGGGCCCATAGTGACGGGGTCCCTCCATCAAGCGTGTCCCACTCTCTATCTCTCTCTCTCCCTCTCTATTTTTTTTGTGTGATGATAATGAGGTTGTGTGGCCCACTTGAATGGACCCCACCACAAGGTATGTATTCCATCTAAACCATCTACAAGTGGGGCCCACTTTGTGTGTATCGTACCCACACCATCCATTAGTGGTGGCCCACATGAGCAGGCCCACCTTGCACGGCCAAACAGTCCAGCGTCCAGTGACGCTGGACGTTTTGTTGGAAAACACAAATGTCAGCTTGGTTCCAAGCCAATGGAGGAGGCCCACTTATTTTGGCCCCATCTCGATGTATGTCTTCAATCCACGCCGTCCATTCCATTCCCAACCTCCTTTTAGGCGTTGAACCGAAAAATGATGTCAACCCGAGGTCCTGGCAGGCCATACCATACCAAATGGTGGTTTTCACCATTGAAATCTTCCTTGATTGTTTATACGACGAAATATGCCCAATATTGGGCTTATTTTGCTTGTCTGGAGCCATGGAGGGCCATTGGACAGATTGGATTGCCTAGATGTGGACCCCACCTGTGAAAACTAAGAAAAAACTAAAAAAAAAAAAAAATAGCATCACAGCAGCTGCCGCTGCTGTGTCAGAGAGCAGCAGGCGCTGCTTGCGCACCAGCGCCCGAGCGGGCTGGGCGGACGTACAGCCACCCACGGCTGTAGCCGTGGGCCCCACCTTGATGTTTATCTGTCATCTAACCCGTTCATAGGGTGGGTCACTCCCTGACGTGGGCCCACTCTAAAAATCATCCTGATTTAAGGCTCAGGTGGCCCACACCGTAGGAAACAGTGAGATTGAACCTCTACCTTTGGAACCCCCTTTTGGGCCCACAGAAGTTTAGGATCAACATGAAATTTGTTTTTACCCTTAACCTAGGTCCATGCGACCTTATCAACGGTCTGGATGGAAAATAAATGTTATGGTGGGCCCCACGTGGAGCCCACAGTGATGTGTGTTTTATTGCCACCGTCCAAGCGACGGTGGAGCACACTGTGATGTTTGTGTTCTATCCCCACCGTCCAGGATGGTGGGTGTGCATGTGTGATCATGCGCGCGCGTGTGGGTGTGTACGTGTGTGTATATATATATATATATATAATATTATATTATATATAATATTGTATGTACAATATATATATTATATATTATATTATATATAATTTACTGCTGGTGGGAGGCCCATCTCAGCTTACTTGTGGCCCATGGTTGAGGCCCACTTTGATATATATGTAAGGCCCATCTCAGTTTACTCGTGGCCCATGGTTAAGGCCCACTTTGATATATATAAGGCCCATCTCAGTTTACTTGTGGCCCATGGTTGAGGCCCACTTAATATATATGTAAGGCCCATGGGTCGAGGCCCATTTGATGTATTAGGGGCCCATGGTTTAAGGCCCATTAAGATGTACTGGGGCTATGGTTGAGGCCCATTTGATACACATAAGGCCCATGAGATTAGGCCCATTTGATGCATTCTAAGGCCCACGGGTCATGGTCCATTGCAATGCACATAAGGCCCATTGGTGCGGCCCATTAATGTGGCCTACTTGATGAATATAAGGCCCATATGATATGGCCCATTTGATGTATTTAAGGCCCAATGGGATGTACCTAAGGTCCATTGCAATGTACAATCCCAACATGGGTTATGTAATGATGTTTACGTCGGGCTATGCCTTGGGAGCAATGGTGGTTTGACGTCCACATTGCAAGTATAGTGTGGTTAAATGTCCACATTATGAATTTCCCTAGGGCCCATTGTTAGGCTTGTACGTGTAATGTGTAGGCCGCTAGGCCCATCTTCGTTATGAACATCATCCATCCTATATAACATGTTTAGTTCCATGATTCATGATCATATGCATCATACGTATGCTTGATATGAGAAATGACTGATCATAGCATATGCTTTCAGGCAGATTGTTTAGGGGCCCCCGTATAGGGGGTGTTGCCCTACATGAGCGCACGATACGCACAGGATTGTTGTATGACTGGATAGTGTGATTCATGCATTCGCATTGTGTGATATGGTTACTGTACGCCCTAGCGACATCAGGGCCGTAGCCTCCACAGACGTATCGTGGTTGGCAGGATTGGATACCGAAAATACTATTATACATGGGGTGCTATAGATATCCCTGGATAAAAGTTCCTAAACCCTTATGGTACCAAGAGGTTGCTCCAACGTCTAGACCGAGTGGGTGCATGAGCGCTGAGTGTCGATTACCAGATGGTTGTGCTTTCCACTGTGTCGTGGTCAGTTGGAAGGGGGTGCGGCCTTACCCGCCTGAGAGTAGGGGGCAATGCTAGGCTGAGTCTGACCAGCTCGAGGAATGGGTCCGCTATTGACGAGCCGAGCCCGATATTGGCAGGCGGATAGTGAGGTCTTTTCCACTCACCTTATTACGCTCGATGGGGCGGCAATCTGGCTTGGAGTGTACTCGACCCCGGTGATATTTCAGATTTTGAGTTGTATTGATGTGGACTTAGATGAGGATTTGTATGCTTGAGTTGCATTTCGCATTGCGTGGCCTTGGTAGGGCCGACATCATTCATGCTTTGCACCGCATGGCCTTGGTACGGCTATGGTATTCTTGGCTTTCATTAGCATATTCCGCATTACTCTGATACTGCATAACTGCATTACTACCTTGAGCATATACTTTCACCACCCTCTAAGCTTTCTATAAGCTTATGCACGACCATTGCGTGCAGGTGACGTTGGATCGTAGCAACGCTGAGGCTTGGGCGCGTGGCAGATTATTTTGGAGTTTTGTTCATCTTCATTGTATTTTCCTTTATGCTCATTGTACTTGTAAAGTTTTTTATCATAGTGGAAATGTGATGGAGTTTTTGGTTGTTGTTTGTGGGTTATGCCTTTGGTTATGCTTATTACGAATTAAACTGATGTTGAAAATCCTCCTCGTAGCATCCCAGGATAGGAACCTGGCGAATGGGCACTGGGAGCCTAGAATGGGGTTCTATGGAAGCTGTCAGCGCCAGATTCGACGATCAAAAATTTTGTGAGCCCGGTTTCCGAGTTTGGGGCGTGACAGCTGACGTGATGGTTGATCGTATAGGTTTTGCTGAAGATAACAAATCGATTTGATAATGGAAGTCTCTTGCGTCAGCGATATGGTGATGGCAAAATAACTACTGCTCATCTGCTTAATATGCTTACTTAAAAGTCCATTTTCATCTACTTGATATGCTTGAAAGTTTATTTTCATCTGCTTGGTATGCCTGAAAGTCTACCTTTTATTCATGTACGGAAAGGAGTATAAGGCATTGGCATTCCGTGACTTTGGCATTTTGAGAATTTGGCCTTCTGAACTTTGGTCTTCTTGGTATTCTGATTATCTTGCCCCCTTTTGATTTTGAAGTATTGTACTAATAATCTTTGAAATCAAAACTGTAATTATCTTCAAGGATAACGTATTTGGTACACTTTTGTCTGCCTCCTGAATAATTATGCTGTGAATCTTCTGCGTTAAAATGCCGTGAATCTTCTTAGTATTTAGGGATGATATATTTTGCTGAACTGACAGGTGTATTGAAGAAAATTTGCCCCCATGATGAATATACTTGTCTTGCTTTCTTCTCGCCCGTTCTCCTATAGAGTGAACATCTTCAATCGGGATCATACGTTATTACTTTCTCTCTTATTTCATATATCTTCTTCGTGATAATTTCTACTATCATCGGTTATCTTCGATAGAATACCCTTTTCTTCTTTGCTTCATTTCTTTTAATTTTCTCTGCAGCTAGCCATTGATTCCTCATAGGAAGTATATCATCTTATTCAACTGTATATTTCCCGTAGTCTTTGAATTGTCCGAACTCTTTCTTTACTTTCTTAATTATAGAATCACTCGTGTTCTCTTTATCAAAAAAATTCAATTCTTTACTTTGACGATCCTTCATTTTTCTTTTCTTTCTGTTGTTGTTCTCTTAAGACTTTAAAATAGCCAATTTATATGAGAGTTGAGCAGATCCACATCGATTCTTTCCAAATTGTAAACTTAACTTACTCTTTTATTCTGTCAAGTTGTGAACACAATGCCTCCAGGGTTCTCTATTGACTGATGAATTCGTTAATTGATTTGTCTTTTCATTAGCAAGCAATGCCTAATTCAGTCAAACTAACTCCTTATCTGAAGGCTTTCCTCAAGGTTTATTGTTGTTCACAGTAGTCGCTCATAGTATTGTGCATGATCGATCCATTAACCATACTCGGCAGATCGAACCCTTCGTCTTTTGAATTTTACCATTATCCATTCTTCATCGTCTTGCTGCATTATTAGTGAAGTAGAAACTATTTCAAACATTACTTGATATTGTCTGTCCTTGATCGCAACTGATTTGATCTTCTCTGATACTTTGTGGTGGAAATCCATTGGATGTGAAGTAGACAACCACGTTAGTCAGGAGAAAGGTTGTTGTGGTATGCTTATTATTTGAAATAGAGTGTTAGTTATTTTCTTTAAATAAAATTGTACTTTATTTTTAGAGATGAAGGGGAGGATGTTCCCACTGAGAGTCACTATTTTGGCATCTATACAGATGCCAAAAAGTGATAAATGTTCTCTAAATATTTTCTAAGTTATCATTGAAAAGAATTCCCTAGTAGAGTCGCCATTTTGTTTTGACAAGAAAACAAATGCATTGGATTTGGTGGATTTATTCAATGATAACAAAGAAAGAATGAGAGAACAATGATCATAAGATATTTATTCATTCTAAGTTCATTTACATCCTTGGATTCCTTTGATTCTGAAAACAGAGTAAAATCGATGCAACATAATGAGCAAAGGACAAGATAGCCCGATGACGATTTTAGCAGCATTTCAACGCTTTTGATGTTCATCGCAAAAGCGGATTGGTTGTGCGGACTTGAATCCCTTGATTTGGTTGTATAATAGGCTTGATCGTCTTTCCATTCATCCTTCCAGTCACATGGATGGATTCTTCTTTCTTTTGCAATTCTCTTTCTGTACTTCTCATTTCCTTCATTTTTCTCAAAATGTGAAGCACACGACCCTTGAAATATGGAGCGAACATCCCTTGAAATGTGGAGCACACATCCCTTGAATTGTGGAGCGAACATCCCTTGAATTGTGGAGCGAACATGTTTCCTTTTCATGAGGTAGCGTATAGTGCATCTGTTAAGACAACAAAAACCTCTTGTGTGGACATTATTCCACATGGAGTGGTGCATGAAGTATCCATCAAGACATGAAAAGTCTCTCCTCAGGACAAGGGGAGAGAGAAGTGGCGCATGGAGTATCCATCAAGACATTAAAAGCCTCTCCTCAGGACAAGGGGAGAGAGAAGTGGCACATGGAGTATCCGTCAAGACATGAAAAGCCTGACATTAGGACATCCTTCACACCAAGTGGCGCATGGGACATGGGAAGAGGGAAAAGTGGCGCATGGAACAAAGCCAGCTTTGGATGTGAATGTGCGCAAGTCCATACGGCATGGTGTGCGTAGGTCTTCTTGAAAGGTGGTGTGCGCAGGTTTCTTTAAAGGTAGTGTGTGCAAGTTTCTTTAAAGGTAGTGTGCACAAGTCCATTAAGAAGTGGGTATGCGCAAATCCCTTAAGAAGTGGGTGTGCGCAAATCCCTTTGGAATTGGTGTGCGCAACATGCTCCTTGGAAATTGGGTGTGCGGACAAGCTCTCTTTGAAAGTGGTTGTGCGCAACATGCTCCTTGGAAAGTGGGTGTGTGCAACTTCATTTGGAAGTGGGTGTGCGCAACATGCTCCTTAGAAAGTGGGTGTGCAGAACTTCATTTGGAAGTGGGTGCGTGTAACATGGGTTGTGCACCACACACACATCCTGCGCACACCACCTCTCCACTTTCTTCTCCTCACTTCTCTCCCTACTTCTCTCCCTCTTGTCTCTTGTCCAAATGAGGAGGCTTCCCATGCTTCTCTCCTCCTTAAACAATGGTGATCACCACCACTTCTCCTTAAGGTAATAACCAACCTCATTCCTTTACATAGTGGTGTTTAACCACTTCTTCCTTAAATGATGGTGTACCTCCATTTCTAAGACAAGAACCTCACATCATCCCCTCATACAAGGCAATGTCCATCCACTCCTTTTTACCAAAATAACCCCATGCACTCCTTCTTTTTACCAAACTAACCCTATCCACTCTTTTTTACCAAAATACCCTCATTCACTCCTTTTTACCAAAATACCTTCTTCACTCCTTTTTATCAAAATACCCTTCTTCACTCATTTTTATCAAAATAAGGAGTGAACAACCCTAGAAAGGATCCGCACCATGGAATTCTCTGACCAATGTAATGGTCATGCAATGAATATTTTTGTGCCTCAATAGCAGGCCCCTTCAATCATTCTTTGATTGATTCATGAAATCAAATGGAGGATCGACCTTCTTCCGACCAAAGAATTGAATGAACTGCAACTGAAGGATGACTGGATGATCATGCTTGACCAGAAGATCCTTAGGAATATAGGTAGGCCACCTAGGCCCAACCTTGATATGAGGAGAGTATATCATTACCATAGATGGTAGATGGTAGGATCTGCGATGTCAGATTTGGTATATTCACAGTTGAGGACCGATTATTATGTTATGATTTAGATCTGATGTCCTTCTATGGACCTCGCCCTGTGTATAGGCTAATTATTGATGCCGATTATAAGTATGTGATATTATAGCATCATGATACATGCTCATATGTATCATCTACATGCTTGTTACAAGGAGTGACTGATCATAGCATTATGTTATTAGGTAGGTTGTTTATGGGACTCCCTGATAGGCGAAATTTGTCCCACTGATTGCACGGTATGCGTAGGATTGATGCATGACTGGATTGTATGACTCATGCACCTTGCATTGTGTGTTATGATTACTGTACACCCCAGCCAACGACATCGGAGCTGTAGCCTTCGCAGGTATAGCGTGGATGATATATAGGATTGGACATCGAAAATACCTATTAAAGCACAGGGGCGCCATAGATGTCCCATGGTGAAAGCCCTCAGACCCTTATGGTACCATGAAGGATGCTCCAATGTCTAGACCGAGTGGATGTATGAGGGCATGAGGGCCGAATACCAGGAGGCTACATCTCCCACTGTGTCGTGGTCGATTGAAAGGGGGTGCGACCTTACCCACCTAGAGAGAAGGGGGTTATTGCTAGGTTGACTATGACCAGCTCGTAAATAGGTCCACTATCGACGTGCTAGATTGATATTGGCAAACTATTGGTCAGGCAGATAGTGAGGTCTCTTCCACTTGCATGATTATGTGTCTAGTGTGGGGCGGCAATTTGGTGTATAGTGTATTAGACCCTGGTGATTGTTCAGAGATAAATTGTACTGATATCTGAATTTCAACTGAGGACTTGTGTGCTTGCGTTGCATCTTACATATGACATTTGGTCAGGTAGGCCTTGCATCGCAAAGCCTTAGTATGGCCGTCAACATTCATGCCTTGCATCGCATGGCCTTGATATGGATGATAGTATTCATGAATTTACCAGTATGTTTTCACATCACTCTAATATTGCATTTTGAGCACGCTCATATTGCGCACACACTTACACCACCCTCTAAGATTTTTCTAAGCTTATGCATGATAGATGCGTGTAGGTGACGTCAGGACATAGTCATAGCTGAGCAGGAGCAGGAGCATGCAGCCAAGCTTTTAGAGTTATGATATTATCATTGTATTTCCCTTATGCATTGTACTTAAGGTTTTTTATCATAGTGAATTTTATGATGTTCTTATTATTGTTCGTGTGTTATGCTTATTATGAAACAAATTTATATTGAAAATCCTCCTTGTAGGATCTCAGGATTGGAACCTGGTATATGGTGCCAAGAGCCGAGAATAGGGTACTATGGACGCTATCGGCCCGGATTCAAAAATCAAGAATTTTGTGGAGCCTAGTTTTCGAGTTTTGGGCGTGACAGAAGTTAGTATCGGAGCATAACCAGGGTATAACCAAGGACAACATCACTTATCTGTTATGAACTTAGGACAACTAGGTCCTAAGTGCGTAATCTTACGGCTTAGTTCCCTAACGTCTGAGCCTTCGAGGGTTCTCAAGGTTGATAGGCGCCTTTGTTCTTTGTTGTAGACCATGCCGCATAGGCAAGGCACCTGAGGAACCCGAAGCGCTTGAGCGACCCCCACTCCATCGCCTGAGGTTCCCATTCCTCCTCCTAAGATCCTTATTCCACCACCCGTAGTTCCCTTTCCCCCACCTAACCTCCTGCTCCCACGCCCGAGACCGTTGTAGATCCTGCGCCTCCATCTGAGACCAGCGCATCCCCCACCATGCCAGTTGGTGTCGATTAGTTGCCGCAGATGCTCCAGGCTATGACAGCCACTCAACAGGGGCAGGGCAGGCATCCCACTGAGACCCCAGAGCAGGCAGAGCAAGAGCGCACGAGCGTCTTGTTACGAGATTTCCTTCGGCTCATTCTCCCGCAATTCCATGCAGAGCCTAATCCAACCGCAGCTGAGAGGTGGCACTCCTCACTGGAGAAGATGTTCGAGACTATTAAATGTACGACCCATCAGCGGGTACCTTTGGCCGTGTATTTGCTTGAGGGCGAGGCTGAGCATTGGTGGACCTCCGTCACCCATGCTGAAGGAGCTAACTTTGTATGGACATGAGAGGATTTCATTGACCTATTTGACCGGTAGTACTTCCCCGACCACATTCGACGGCAGCGATCATTGGAGTTCAAGACCCTGGTTCAGGGAGACATGTCTATGGCTCAGTACGCAGTTCGTTTCGTGGCGCTATTAAGGTTCGTGCCATATTTGGTTGATGATGAAGGGAGGAGTCCCACCATTTCTAGAACGACTTGCATTACGATCTCCGAGGTCATGTTGTTGGGCATGAGCTCCTGACTCTTGAGGAGGTAGTACGAAGGGCCCAAATTTATAAGGCTGAGTGGGCCGGTACGCAGAGCGATCATGATTAAAGGAGAGACGGGAAGAGGAAGGCCCCCTTCGGTGGCTCCCACAGCACAACATCGTCAGCAGCAGAGGCGCGCGACCCACCGAGCACTAAAGACACCTCCAGCGCCACCCTAGAGGTCGTTTGCAGGGACTTGTTTTGTGTGTGGTGGAGCAGGACACCATATGTAGGAGTGCCCCTGCCCTCAACAGTAGCAGCAACCTAGATCACTGCAGCAGCCTTCACCACAGTAGCTCCTACCATTGAGGCCCCCACAACAGCAGCGGTAGCACCAGCCTCCAAGACTGCAGTAGTAGAGGCAGCAATTTCGACTGCCTCAGCGACAGCAGAAGCAGCAACACCCTCAGAGAGGACAGACACCTCCTCAGCCGGCTCAGGTGTTGAGGGTCAAATATTTCATATTAGACCCTAGTTATTACTTGGTTTTGTGAACATGATAATGTTTAACACTCTATTTTAATCATGTTTGTGTTGCAAGGTGAATTTAAGAGCTTGGACTGAAAAGGGTGCTAAAGCATGGATTTGATGCTCACTAATCACCAAGGCAAGGGACAGATCTTAGGGGACTGAGATCGAAGAATTCATGTGCCAAAGATCTAAGAAAATCGAGTGATTGAAGATAAAGAGGCCTAAAAATTGCCCTGAATGCAATATCACAGGGTTCCTACCATCCATTTGGCTTGAAACTTTATATCTGGCCTGAGGACCCTAAATTAACCATACAAGTCAAAATTCAGCCCTTAGATCTTTGTGAAAGTAGCCCAACAGACATATCAGCTATTAAAACACTGATTTAGGGCCCACCTGATCTTTGGATATGCCTCAATTTTGGACTCAATCATTTAAATTAGATGGGGAAGTGGATGAACGAAGTGGATTTCTCATGAACATCATAGTGGACCCCACCTCGAGGGTGTGCGTGTGCACAACGCACTTGCATTGGCAGTGCACTGGACCGGGAATCCCGGTCAAAGGTTTGTCGACCCGACCCCATCTTCTCTTACAGAACAACGTCTGCATGTCCGGCCGTCGAGATGTGTAGTGGCTTATCACCATCGTTCTGATGGTCGTTCCGAACCGTCTATTCGATCCAGAGCGTGGGGCCAACCAAACCCAAGGTGATCATCTACTCCCATGCATGTGCACACACAAAGAACACCATCAAACGTAGGATGAACTGTATAAGTAAAGATTCAATGGGCTACACTAAATCCATGCAAAAACATCCATCTCCGACTGGTTTTTCGAGAGGAATCCGGTGGACGGCATGGATTTCTCAAACGACAGACTAAGTGGGCCCCACCGAGCCCAGCACAACTCCCATGTGTAAGGATCGCACGTCCAGATGCCCGACCCATGGTGGGCCATTACGCGATCTTGGCCATAATCGGATGGTCGATCTGGACCATCTAGAAGAGAGAGAGAGAGAGAGGGTGGCCACGACCCTCGCCATGATGAAAGATCCGAGATTTGGACAGCAACTGTCCCAAATATCTCATCCAATGCGAAGTCGGTCTGCATTATCGTTGCGCACGCTACTGTGTTGCATAAAAAGCCTTCACAGGCAGTTTCTAAAAAGGCTCGACTGACCTCTAAACTCCTATAAAAGAGAAAGAGGAGAGAACATGAGGATCAGATCTTTTGACGTGGAGAAATAAAGGTGAGAGAGAGAGAGAGAGATTGGAGATGGCCAGGCTTCCTTTCTTCTTCCTTCTTCTTTGTTCTTTTTCCTTCTTTGATGTTAATTTAGCTTAATCATGTTCATGGTTGGCTAAACCTGTCACGCCCCAAATCCGGAGATTGGACTCATAAGAATCTCAATCGCTGAATCCGGTGCCGATAGCCTCCGTAGTACCCCATTCTCAGCTCCCAGTGCCCATACGCCAAATTCTGATCCTGGGATCATACAAGGAGGATTTTTCAACGTACATTTATCTCGTAAGAAGCATAATCACAAGTTTACCCAAATTACAAAGGCAACATCATCATCACATATCCACTAATATAAACATTAAATACGGTACTGAAAGAGAAATACATATGTCAAAAATCAAAGCTCCAAAAGTCAGCTGCATGCTCCAAGCTCAACGCTGCTACAACCTAACACCACCTACACGCATCTATCATGCATAACCTTATAGAAAGTTTAAAGGGTGGTGAAATTATGTGCACAAGGTAAGTGCTAAGTAAGCAATATCAGAGTAATTGAGTAAGCGAAAATACTTACAAGCCCATAAATAATGCAATATCAGAAATATTGGTAAGTTTATAAATCATATAATATTAGAGTAATGCGAAAACATGCTGATAAGCCCATAAATACCATCAGTCTTATAGAGACTATGTGATGTAAAAATATAATAAACCAATATCATATACTGAGGAAGCAATGTAGATCAGTTATGCAATGAGGAGACATAGTAAGCCAAATATCAGATACCAAGTCCACGAATACTGTCAACCTTATTTAGGTTATGTAATACAGAAGTACAGTAAACCAAATGTTATGTGCTGAGGACGTAATGAAATATGTGATGCGAATGAAATGACCAAGCTGGAGTGTGAAGTCGGGATGATAGTACATAGTATCGCAGGCTACGGGGTCCACCACAAAGGACTTCTATCCAAACCAGTCCCATACCTAAATTTGGATAGTCAGACTCAATGTGGTAAACTCCTGATCTTAAGTTAGTCGCGCGCCCCAATTGAAATCCTGGCCATTGCGAAGGTACACGTAATAAATAGTTACGCACCACCAGCCCGAGTGGATAGTGAATGAACGAATGAATGAGTATGCAACTCCTGCTCAATGAGTCAACATATCAATATTGTTCCTCTCTGAGAAATCACCGAGGTTTAGTACACTGCAAACCAGATTGCCGCCCCATCATGCGCAATAAGGTGAGTGGAAGAGACCTCACTATCCGCCTACCAATATCGGGCCCGGATTATCGATAACGGATCCATTCCTTGAGCCGATTAAACTTAGCCTAGCTTTGCCCCATCCTCTTGGGCAGGTAAGGCCGCACCCCCTTCCAACCGACTATGACAGTGGGAGATTTTACCTAACGGTATACGACCTTCATGCACTCATGCATCCACTCAGTCTAGACATTGGAGCAACCTCTAGATCCAAGAGGGTTTAAAGAATTTCACCTAAGGATATCTATAGCAACCCATGTGGAACAGATTTTTAGTGTCCCATCTGGCCATCCATGATATGCTTGTGGAGGATACGGCCCTGATGTCACTAGGGGGTATGGTGGTCATATCACACAAATGCGAGATGTATGAGTCATACCATCCAGTCATACATCAAACTTGTGCATACCGTGCGCTCATGTGGGGTAACTCCTCCTATCAGGGAGTCCTATAAGTATCTCAGCCTATGACATAAGCAATGATCGACCATATCTCATAACAAACATGTAAATGATGCGTATGGGCATGTATCATGATGTTATGCTGTCACATACTCATAATCGGCATAGATAATTGGCCTCGACAATCGCCCTCGATAACTAGCCTCGACAATCGACCTGCCTTAACAATCGGCCTCGGTAATCAGCCTTGATAATCGTCCTCAACAATCGGCCTTGATAATCAGCCTCGATAATTGGCCTCGACAATCGGCCTGTCTCAACAATCGGCCTCAATAATCGGCCTTGATAATCGTCCTCAACAATCGGCCTCGACAATCAACCTCGATATCAGCTTAAGGGAAGGTCACAATGTGGACATTTAACCATTATTGCCCGTAAATATGGACATTTAACCACCATTGCTCCCAAGGAGTGGCCCATATAGAGCCAAACATATAGTGGGCCTATGGCTTCACCCAAGGGCCTAATATACATCACACTAGGCCATAAATACATCACATCAGGCCTCATCATATGGGCCTCGTATACAACACATCGGGCCACATCACATGGGCTTAATACACATTACTATGGGCTGCATCATATGGGCCTAATACACATCACTATGGGCCGCTCACACGGGCTTAACACACATTACTATGGGCTGCTCACACGTGCCTAACACACATCACTATGGGCCACATCACATCACTATGGGCCGCATCACATGGGCCTAATACACATCACTATGGGCCACTTACACGGGCCTAACACACATCACTATGGGCCACATAACATGGGCCTAATACACATCACTATGGGCCGCTCAAATGGGCCCAATACACATCACTATGGGCCGCTCACGTGGGCCTAACACACATCACTATGGGTTGTTCACACGGGCCTAACACACATCACTATGGACCGCATCACATGGGCCTAAAATACATCATTATGGGCCACTTACACGGGCCTAACACACATCATTATGGGCCACATCACTTGGGCCTAATACACATCACTATGGGCCGATCACATGGGCCTAATACACATCACTATGGGCCACTTACACAGGTCTAACACACATCACTAGGGGCCACATCACATGGGCCTAATACACATCATTATGGGCTGCTCACATGGGCCTAATAGACTTCACTATGGGCTGCTCAAATGGGCCTAACACACATCACTATGGGCCACTTCACACGGGCCTAATACACATCATTATGGGCCACTCACATGGGCCTAATACACATCACTATGGGCCACTTACACGGGCCTAATACACATCACTATGGGCCACATCACATGAGCCTAATATAAATCACTATAGGCCGCTCACATGAGCCTAATACACATCACTATGGGCCGCTCAAATGGGCCTAACACATCATTATAGGCCGCATCACATGGGCCTAATACACATCACTATGGGCCACTTCACACGGGCCTAATATACATCACTATGGGTTGCTCACACGGGTCTAACACACATTACTATGGGCCACATCACATGGGCCTAACACATATCACTATGGGTTGCATCACATGGGCCTAATACACATCACTAAGGGCCGCTCACACGGGCCTAGCACGCATCACTATGGGCATCACATGGGCCTAATAGACATCACTATGGGCCGTATCACATAGGCCCAATACACATCACTATGGGCTGCTCACACGAGCTTAACATGCATCACTATGGGCTGATCACATGGACCTAACACACATCACTATGGGTCACATCACATGGGCCTAATATACATCGCAATGGGCCGTTCATACAGGCCTAAAATACATCACCATGGGCTGCTCATATACATCACCATACATATCGCAATGGGCCGCATACCTAGGCCTAAACACATCACAATGGGCCGCATCCATGGGCTAGAAATACATCACAATGGGCCTCATCATATGGGCGTGACACATATCACAATGGGCCTCGAATACGTCACAATGGGCCTCGACACATGGGTCATAAATACATCACATTGGCCTTGCCCATGGGCCTTGAATACATTGCAATGGGCCACAACCCATGGGCTTTAAATACACAATAGGTGGGCCCTACACATGGGCCTCATACATATCAAGTGAGCTGCATCAATGGGCCGCACTAATGGGCATCACACACATCAAGTGGGCCTCTCAAGGTAATGAGGCCTATGACCCAAAAATAAATGGACAGTGTATGTGGATAGAATACATGTATCAAGGGTCCGATGTCCAGCTGAACCACGTGGCTAAAATACCTACATCAAGGTGGGTCACATTTGAACGGCACAGATAAACACATATATCATGGTAGGGCCTCACCAGCACCGTCCAGATATGGACGGTGGGGATACAGAATACATACGATAAGGTGGGTCCCACCATAACGTTTATTTCCCATCTAATCTGTCCATATGGTCACAAGGACCTGGTTGGAGAGGAAAAATAAATATCATTTAGATCCAAAACTTCTGTGCACCCAAAAAGGGTTTCAATGGTAGACATTTAATCTCCACTATTTACTGCAGTGTGGTCCACCTGATACCAGGATCTACCTCATTTTTAGTCTCAAACCTTAAAACAAGCTTCCCAAATGGATGGACGATTTGAATGGAACACATCCATCATGGTGGGGCTACTGGCCGTCCATTAGATGGATGGCCTTGATATAACACATACCATAGTGGGGCCCACTGAGTTGCTGACATCTGTGGGCAACGTCCAGCTACTGGCCGTCCAACAGATGGGTAGCCCAGATGAAAAATGGGTGGACAACATTGATAACACACATGCATCATGGTTGGGACCCACCATCCATGGGATGGACGATGGATACAACACATCATCAAGGTGGTCCCACCATCAGGATAGATGGACGGTGTGATACAACATCAAGGTGGGCCTCACCCCTGGCACATGTGCAGGGTGGGCCCCACACGAGCCATGATCTCTTCAAATGGCTGAACGGTATGGATTTATCGCATACCTCATGACAGGGCCCACAGGCCCTACTGACGTCAATACAGCCAGCCAAGATGCTGGCCATCCAGCAGATGGATGACCCAGATGGGTCACATGCAGATGCAGGTGGGTCCACATGATCTGGACGGTCCAGATTAACACACACCTCATGATTTTGGCCCATAGAATTTGGTGATGGTAATGCAGCAGCCATCTTGCTGCTGTAAGATGGATGGTTGGTTGGCTACATACATCAGGTGGAGTCTCACTTTGGATGGACGGTGTGTGTATAAAATACATACATCTGGGCCCCACAGTACCGTGCAAATCATCCAGCACTGCCCAGATCATCTGGATGGTGTGGATGAACAAATACATCACGGTGTGGCCCTACAACACCATCCAAGCCGGTCCAACGAATGGACGACTGGATGCACACATACATTGAGGTGGGTCCTCACGACCGTACGGTGTAGATTAAGTGGGCCACACGCCATCACACAAAGAGAGTGAGAGAGAGAGAGGAACTTGAAGGGGAGGGACCCCGTCACTATTGGGCCTTCCCTTGTTTAATGCATACATCAAGTGGGTCCCACAACAGGTGGGCCTTTAAAATAAAAAATCAATGGCGGATCACCCACCTATTGGCCTCCTTCTTGGTCTAATGGATGCCAAACTCCTTGGCTTTGATCTTGATGGAAGATGATCAAGAATGAAGGGTGGAGATGAGAGATGAGGAGGTAGGAAGGACCACACTAGCTTCTCTCATGGAAGCTTGGACGTTGGGTTGCTTAGAGAATGAGAGAGAGATGAGAGAGAGAGGTTGTAAGAGAGAGAGAGATGGGTGAGTGATGGGTGAGTGATGGGTGTACTTGGTTGTAAGAGAGAGAGTTGACTTTAGGGAGGGTGGTTGTACTTGGGGATGGGTGTTGTACTTTGACTAGTGATGTGATTGATGGGATTGATTTGATTAAGATTCTCTTGTGTTTGCAAATGCACGGTCTTTTCTCAAACTGAATGCGGGCCCACATATCTTGGCATGGGTATCACCTAAGCGCGCGAGATGCTGCATCGAAACCGTAGTAATGGCGTGGTCGCTAGGGTATAAGTCTCGGGTCGAGCCGACTCTGGAATACGGATACGACCCAAGGTTACGGGCAAATGCTGATTACAGATAGCAGGCAGCCAGAATTCAACCGGGAGGACTGTGGAAGTATAAGGAGTGGTACGGGCTAGGATACGGGCCTTACAAAACCTCTTAGCTAGGGCTAAGAGGTGAAGCTTGTGGTGTGATTGAGATGTTTTCTTTGTTTTGATTCATGCTTTATTGAACTCTCTTGGATTCTAGTTTGATTATGAAGGAATATTTTTAGTTTTTAATGTTTTGCTGTGACTCAAATTACAATAAATCTATGATAGCTTGAGATATCTTCTTTTCAATTGAGATTGTGAAATTAAGCAATCCCATTGTTCACCATCATCTCATGGGCATGGTTGGGTGATGGAATCCTCCTAATCTTCTCAACTCTCTTATGATTGGTAGTGGGTTTGGTAAATTGTTGTTGTTTGTCTTGTCTCCTGGGCATAGTTTGGTGATGGAATCACTTCTAAATCTTCACCACTCTCATTCATTAATGATTAAATTCATGAGAAGTTCAGAGATCTGACAAATCTCTTATTACCAACTAGATAAGATAGGCTCTGATTCCAGTTGTGTCCTTGAATCATGCAAGGTAGCTTCCCAATTGTTACAAGTGAATCCTTGGAAACCCTAATTTCCTACCTTTGAATTTTACAAGTTTTAGTTAAATAATTCACCATTATTCTCCTACATTCTCCTGATTTATATTACATCTTCTTCTAGTTTTAGTTCTAGTTACTTTCAAAATATATACAAGGTTCAGTCCCTATGGATTCGACCTCGATCTTACCGAGATTATTACTGGATCGCAACTCTATACTTGGGGTGGTGAACATCAGGCTAGATTCTACGTGGCTCAACAGAACTGATAGTCATCCAGAGGAGTTGTTGAGGGTATTGTTCCAGTCTCCTCTTGCATTGCTCGAGTTCTGTTCGATTCTGGTGCATCTTATTCTTTCATGTCCAAGGATTTCTGTTGTTCGACCGGATTGCTGACAGAGTCTGCTTATGAGGGATTGTCAATGTCGACGCCCTTGGGGAAGACCGCTGTGTTAGGCCGCTTATGTTCATCTTGCCATATTTTGAACGGGGAGACTTTCTTGCCTATCGATTCGTTTGTGCTACTGATGTCAGAGTTCGACATCATCCTGGGTATGGATTGGCTCATCAAGTACCATGCTGTTCTGGACTGTTCTGCGATGACAGTCACGTTTTGTATACTCGGCTTACTGCAGTTCCAGTTCGTTGCTGAGCTAAGAGGAGAGTTGTTGTCTTGTTTGATGTCATGTGCAGTAGAGGAGCCCATAACAATAAACATCGATCAGTTGCCAATGGTTTGTGATTTCCTCGATGTATTTCAGGAGATTTCGGGATTGCTACCAAGCTGGCATATTGAGTTCCAGATTGATCCTGTGCTTAGTACCGCGCCTATCTCGAAGGCCTTATATCGTATGACACCGATGGAGTTGCGAGAGCAATAGCAGCAGTTGGACAAGTTGCGTGAGTTAGGTTTTATCTGTCCGAGTAGTTCACTATGGGGAGCACCAGTACTATTTGTTAGGAAGAAGGATGGCTTGTTGAGGCTCTATATGGATTAACGCGAGCTTAATCGGGTCACAATCAAGAACAAGTATCTACTCTTGAGGATTCATGATTTGTTGATCAGTTGCAGGGTGCACAGTTCGTTTTGAAGATTGACTTGTGGTTTGGTTATCATCAGATTCGAGTCTGAGAAGAGGACTTCGGGAAGACAGCTTTTAGGATGTGCTATGGTCATTTTGAGTTTCAGGTCATGTCCTTCGGACTGACCAATGCGTTCACGATCTTCATGCAATTGATGAACGAGGTTTTCCATCCTTATCTCGATCAGTTTGTTCTGGTCTTTATCGACGACATTCTGATATATTCGAAGACTCTCGAGGACCATGAGCAGTATTTGGAGATTATGTTGCAGACCCTCTGTGCCCACTAGCTTTATGCGAAGCTGGAGAAGTGTGAGTTTTTAAAGAAGGAGGTGAAGTTCCTTGGTCACATGGTGACGAGGGAGGGTGTCGCAGTGGACCCCTTGAAGATTGATGCAGTGCGTCAGTGGGGCCAGCCCACGAATGCGTCCGTGATCTGCAGTTTTCTTGGCTTGGCAGGATATTATCGACGCTTTATTGAGGGATTCTCCCGTATCGCAGCACCACTGACCAGGTTGACCCGGAAGGGCGAAGAGTTTGTGTGGGGTGATGCCTGTGAGTAGGCATTTATGGAGCTGAAGGACCACCTCATGTTCGCTCCTATCCTCACTCTTCCCTTTGGGAGTGAAGGATTCGTTATATTTACCAATGCTTCGCATGTGGGTTTGGGTGCTGTCATGATGCAACATGGGAAGCTGGTAGCTTATGTGTCTCGTCAGCTCAAGGTCCATGAGTTGAACTACCCCACGCATGATTTGGAGTTGGTATTAGTCATCTTAGCACTGAAGGTGTGGATGCACTATCTCTATGGGGTCAGGTTCGAGCTCTTCTCTGACCACAAGAGCTTGAAGTATTTCTTCTCACAGTCTGAGTTGAACATGCAGTAGAGACGTTGGATGGAGCTCTTGAAGGACTACGATTTTGATCTTCAGTACCACTCGGGCAAGGCGAACGTGGTGGCGGATGCCCTTAGCCGTCAACCATAAGGCTTGGTGGCGCACATGATGATTCGACAGTGGAAGATGCTTGAGGATATGTCATCATTCAATTTCGAGATCGGCTTGTAGTCTTATATTGTGTAGTTATCGAGCCTCTCAATTCAACCCTCTCTTGTTGTAAGGGTGATCCAGGCTCAGCAGGCAGATGAGTCATTGTAGAGTTATCCGGCAGAGGCAGTATCTGAGAGTCAATCAGATTGGCAGATTGGTTCTGATGGTAGACTTCTCTTCAGAGGCCAGTTATGTGTCCCAGATGTTTAAGAGTTGCACAAAGATCTTAGACCAAGGCACATGAATGAGGTTTTCTGTCCACCTTAGCTCGACAAAGATGTATTGTGATATGAAGATGTAGTATTTTTGGGCAGAGATGAAGCAAAAGATCGCCAGTTTTATAGCTAGGTGTGACACCTGCCAGCGTGTCAAAGCTGATCATCAGAGACCCACTGGTCTATTATAACTATTGAGCTTCTTGTCGTAAAAGTGGGAGCACGTATCCATCAATTTTATCATGGGCTTGCCGAGGACTTAGTGCGGTCATGACGCTATCTGGGTTGTCATGGATCTTCTAACAAAGTCAGCACATTTTCTCGTGATTCGTGTGATTTGGCCTTTGGACCAGATTACCAGATTGTTTATTGATGAGATTGTAAGACTACATGGTGTTCTGGTTTCGATCATTTCTGACCGAGACTCGAGGTTCACATCTTAGTTTTGAAGGAGCTTTCAAAGGGCAATGGGGTTTGCCTCATAGTTCAGTACCGCGTATCATCCACATACCAATGGGCAGACCGAGAGGGTTAACAAGATTCTTGAGGATATGCTTAGATCTTACGTGATCGACTCTCAGGTAAATGGGATGAGCATTTGCGATTGGCTGAGTTCACATATAATAACAGCTATCGAGCGACTATCGGTATGGTTCCCTTTGAGGCCTTGTATAGCAGGCCATATAAATCTCCTAGTTGTTGTGCCGAGGTTGAAGAGCACCGTCTCCTAGGTTTCGAGCTTGTGCAACAAACGTCAGAGGTTATTGACATCATCAGACAGGATGTACACAACTTGTAGTCGGTATAAGAGTTTCGCTAATCGCTAGCGTTGTCCCTTGGAATTCGCTGTTAGGGACAGAGTGTATCTCAAGGTCTCGCCCATGAAGGGTATGGTTCGATTTGAAGTGAAGAGAAACATTGCCTTGAGATTTATTGTACCTTTTGAGATCACTGGGCACATTGGCACCGTGGCCTATAGGCTTGCCTTACCTTCTCAGTTGTCTATCATTCACAACGTTTTCCATGTTTTGATGTTACGGAAGTATGGGTCAAGTACTGTTCCCGTGATTGATTGACAGCCTCTCAAGATCCGTAAGGATGCTTCCTCCATTGAGCAACTAGTTCGCATCCTTGATCGGAAGGAGGAGGCTAAGATTATAGAGTGTTATCCCCATCTTTTTATAGATTGATTGTGCTTGTATCATGCTTTATATTATATTGATTGATATATCTATATATGCAAGGCCATGTTTTCTCTTCCTTTTTTTGTTCTCTGTGATAGTAAATTTCGAGGACGAAATTTTTATTAGGAGGGGAGAGCTGTTAGGCCTGTGTCTTCATTTCTTATGATCCCATGATCCACCCTACCAAATTCTAGCAACTTGCGACCCGTAGATAGCATTTGCTCGCGACCCTAACTCATATCATATAAACTCGAGTCGATTCAACCCAAGACCCATGCCATTGCGACCGTACCTTCACTGAAGTTTCGACGTCATGACTCGTGCACCAATCCGACACTTAGATCATAATATGTGGCTTGTGCATTATAATGGCCGTGGACCGCATGTTGCGAGACCCACCTATCCAGATATCATGTTTCCCTAGCAAGTAATCATGATGGTGACATCACCCTAGCCTACTTCGGGTAGAATGATGTCACCCTATCCCATGATTACTTACAAGCAATGATTCCTTTCTCTTCCCCATGACTTACACAAGTCATCATTACCTTACAACAATCATTTCCTTTCTCCCTCTTATCTCTCTCTCTCTCTTTCTCCCATTCTCCATTGCTAGAGGATGCTTGGACCTAAATGGAATGTAAAATGAGTATTACTTTTGCCTATGAATAATCATATAATTGAATGAGTTAAGTATATAATATATGAGTTACGACTTGAAACTTGGACATGAGGGTGCACAATTTGTACTTGAATTTCAGGGTGTGATAGTTCATACCCCTCAATTATTTCATATAGTGTAAGAAACTCTCAACGTGATACCTTCATGATATAACACCCAATGTGCTTATCTCTTACGCGCACAGACAATGGATAAACCTAACACCAAGAGCTAGTGTTTTGTATGCCTAGTTAAAGAAAAAGGAAAAGATTATTATTATTTTTAAATTCTATATGGGACACTTGCTGTGGGAATGAGATTGTGTTTAAAAAACCAGGAAACAATCCTTTATGTAGACATAGGGAGTGGTCCTTATAAAAAGGGTCTCATTCGTGAATGGTTAGACCTTTTCAGTTGCAATGATGGGCCAAAGCATTAATTATGAAACATGTTTCTCACCATGAAAATGATCCAATCATTATTGGCTCATTACGTGACACATTGCACAATAACTTATAATCAAAATATGGACATTTTCTTTCATAAGAGAGAATACTCTTGTAGGTAGTTTCAATGGTTCACTTCTCTCCTTTAATTTCTTAAGAAGTTTTACGAATCAGTGGGTTTTATGGCATCCTTTCCAATGCTTTTCCACTCTCGTGTCTTCTACCTTTTTCATTGAAATGACAAAACAATAGTGTTTTCGCTGCTCTTATATTTTAGTGGCTATATGAGGTGGCTTGAAATAAACACTTCTATATGTTTGTACTATTCCTCATTGACATTTGAGGTGGTCTAAAGACATGTAGTCCAATTTTTAATAGCTATTCCTCACAACAATCCAAAGGCTTGAGTGGTATACACTTTGCTGTGCTCATGCAATGTCAAGAAATATAGTTCCATGATTTTTTTGGCTTTCCATAGTGCATAACTCAACAAGTGGTATCAAAATCAAGTATGTTTCACAATTCAATTGTTTGAATAAGAAATGTTCACTAAGTAGTACTTTATTTCATAAAAAACAGTGCTTTAAATCAATCCATGGTTAATCGTGATATACTTATATTGCGGAATTAACGGATCGTCTATGCATTAACAATGGAGATTCAAAATCATAAACTGAAAGCATACCTGATTGGGAAGACATTCCGCCGATAGGAATCTTGATTTTCCGCACCTTACACCTTTAGGAGAACCTTCAATGGAACTAGGGTTTTCTCTCTTGTATTGGTGAGGGGACCAAGACATCTATATACATAAGAAAGAGGGCCACAAGCTTACCCATCACACTTCTCCCTCTAGGGTCTCCACACCGTAGGTTTCCATATCTAGCTTAATAATCGAGTATAGGAACAATGGTTCAAGCGTCCCGCCCCAAACCTATATACAATGATCAAAACTATAGTGGGGCCCATTGAATCGCTCAATCTGAATAATCCAACGGTCAAATTTAAATCGATGATCATATGTGGCCCACCTGATAGGAGTCTTACATTCTCCCCTTAGGCTACACTGATCTTTGAAGGAAAAAAATATTTTATTTTAATTGTGAAAACAGTTTAAAAAAATGTATTTGCTTTCAAAAGTTCCTAATGGGTGCCCTATTGAATTTCAAAACAATACCGTTGGATAATTATGAGCAACGCTTGTCAGATCTGGTCCATCAAGACTATAGATATTGAATCGTGGTAGTCAGCATAACATTTATACATTTCGAAGTGTGAAGAATTACGGTAATGAATACCAATAGCCTCAGTGACATGGATCAAGGATATATGTTGTGGTATGAAGATCGCACATTTAATGTGATCATGCATGCCTATCTTCAAGTGGTCCATCTGAACGTGTCACCAAGACACAAACCAAAGTCTTGCTTACTCAAAACTAAAAGTGCACACTGAAGGAGAAGCAAGATATAAACTGAATAGCAGAATCATCAATGCATATAAAAGAGATCTCTGAAATTTCTGTACATAATCGAATCAAAACTGAAAAAAAACTCTCACTACTGAAATACATCCTTGGGATCTACAACTCCCATAGACGTCACATGTTCCTTAAATAGCGTAATAGGAAGACCTTTAGTGAGAGGATCCACTATCATCTTGTAAGTGTTGTGTTGTATATTAAGCACCCTTTGTTGTCAAATTTTATTGAGACAAACCACTTTAGAATGATGGACTTGTTCAAAGATGGAAAGTTCACCATCAAGTGAAGAATGATGGAAAGTTGACCTTCATATGAAGATGTGCTACAACGCTCAAGGCCAAGTTCAAGTGCTACTTTAAGTTCAAGTACAAAACCAAGTTCAAGTGCTACTTCTAGTTCAAGTGCAAGTTGTTCACAACCCCAAGTGTAGGGTCGCGATGTAGTAATTATCTTGGTAAGACCGAGGTCGAATCCATAAGAACTGAACCTTGTACATATTCTGAAAGTAACCAGAACTAGAACTAGAAGAAGATGTAATCTAAATCAAGAGGATGTAGGAGAATAATGGTGAATTATTTAACTAAAACTTGTAAAATTCAAAGGTGGGAAACTAAGGTTTCTAAGGATCCACTTGTAGATATTAGGGAGATCTATGCTTGGTTCACAAACACAACTGGAATCAGAGTCCCATCTTCATCCAATTGAAAGATAATTCATTAAAAATCAAATATGAACTTCCTTTGATCTAATTTTCAATGAATGATAGGTATGAGAACTAGAAGTAACTCCATCACTAAACCATGCCCATGAGACAAAGCAAACAACAAAATTTTACTAATCCATAACCAATCTGAGAGAATTATGAAATTCAGGGAGGGTTCCATCATCCAACCATGCCCAGGAGATAATGATGAACAACAAGATTTCCCAAAATCACAAATCTCAATAATGAAAAGAACATACCCAAAGCTTTCGCAGATCCATTGTAATTTTAGTCACAATAAACCATTAAAAACTATTCCTTTGTATTGGTTTGGGATTTTGATTCACAGACCGTTCTAAAAATCAGGTTGTCCTACCATAAGCCATTGGTTTTTGGTGTAAGTTTGTCCTTGGAACAACATCTGTATCAACCTCTCAATACTTATGCATTTGAGGTTGCTATTCATTTCTGCTATTTGAATTGATAAGTGCTATCATTGTTTATTTCTTTGTTATTCCGCATTTATATTTTTAATTTGGCATAGTCCTATTCACCCCCCCTCTAGGACTCTTTGCTCGGCCTTTTCAAGTGGTATTAGAGCCTAATAGCTCATTTTATTTTTGTTATTTGGATTAAATTCCTGAGCTAACCGATCTGAGCTTTTTAAGATGTCAAATTTTGATAGCCTTTCAGTCACTAGGCCTTCACCATTTGATGGCTCTAATTATGCCTATTAGAAAGCCAGAATGAGGATTTTTTTAAAAAAAAATCCATGGATGAGAGCGTGTGGCAAGCTACAATGACAAATTGGACCCCTCCTACCATTGAAGTAACTAGTACTGATGGATCTGTAACTGTAAAAGTTTCACCTCATTTTACCTGGACCAATATTCAGAAAAGTGAGAGTAGTGCCAATGCAAAGGCTCTAAATGCAATTACTTACGCACTATCGCTAGATGAATTCAAGAGAATTATATCCTGTGAAATTGCAAAGCTAGCCTAGGATATTTTAGAAATAACACACGAGGGTACAACAATTGTCAAGAAATCTAAAGTTCAAATCCTCACAACCAAATTTGAGGAAATACATATGGAAGAAAGTGAAACTTTCATCGACCTCTATATAAGATTGAATGACATTGTCAACTCTATGTGGGGTCTTGGTAATAGGATCCCAGAAAGTAAACTCTGTGCAAAGATACTGTGCTCATTACCTGAACGGTTCAATTCTAAAGTGACCACGATACAGGAACTTCGTGATACGGATAATATAAGGGTCGAAGAGTTAATTGGGTCTCTTCAAACCTATAAATTAAATTTTAAGGCACATAAAGGTAAGTCAATCACCCTGAAGTCTTCTAAAATTATTTCTCATGAAAATAGTAATGAGTCTGATTTATAAATTTCTGAAGATGATATGACTCTTTTAGCTAAAAAGTATTACAAGATTTTTAAAAGTAAAAAGTAGGTTGATTTACAAAAACCTATTGAAAAGAAAAAACCTAGATCGAAGAATTGAAAATCTTTAAAAAACACCTAATGTTTCAACTGCCATGAATTCGGGCATCTAGTAAACAAATGTCCTAAGAAGGACATGTCAAAAAAGAAAGGTATGTTGGCTATATGGGATGAATCTTCCTGCTCTGAAGTTTCTTCTGAGTCAAATGATTCTGAAACCGAGTTGGCTAATGATGTTAAAGCCCTAATGACTCTAGCTAAGTTTACTTTCTCAGATAATGATGATTCAACCGGTGAAGAAAATCTGAATAGTGATAATGAAAATGAAGAAGGCCTTCAAGATGCTTATGATGCCCTATATAGGGAAAGTTGTAAAATTGTTGTAAAGTTAAAACTTCAGAAAGAAAATTTTTTAAAACTAAAAGAGAAATTTGATAATCTAATCTTAGAAAAATCACACGTTTCAGATTGCTTTGAAAAAACAGTGCGACTTAGATTTCAAAACGTCCCAAGTTGAACAATTAAAATATGAAAATGAAAAGCTAAAACTAGAAGTCTCTTCGCTTTTGAGTTTGAAGGACACATGGACGTATACCCAAGGTGATCCTAAATTAGAAAAACTTTTATCCGGATCTAGAAAATGTGGCGATCGATTTGGATTGGGCTATGATAAAAGTAATCCTCCTAAATATAAGAATACTCCACCTAAATTTGTTAAAGGGGAGTCTTCTAACTTAAAACGGAAAAGTCTGAATCAAAATAATTTTAAAAATTCTAAAACTTTTTAAACTTTTAAACCTAAAAGCAATCATATCAACTATAGAAATCAGAATCGTAATCCTTTGGCTGAAAAAATTGTTGACTTACTTAAGGAGATCTTAAAATCTAACTCAGTGGGTAAGACTTATAACAACTATAAACATAAGAAGACCAACTATACTCCTAAACCCAAACTAGTAATGAAATGAGTCCCTAAGGTTACCTGTTTGGTTGCCCACACCACTTTCAAAGCTTCGAGCTATTCAAAGTGGTACCTAGATAGTGGTTGCTCTAGACATATGACAGGTGACAAAGGTCTGTTCACCAGTTTTAAAGACATGACTGATGGTTCAGTCACATTCGGTGATGGTAGCAACTGCAAAATTGTTGGCCAAGGTAACCTCCCTCTATTTGAGAATGTTTTATATGTAAAAGGTTTAAAGCATAGTCTATTAAACATTTCTCAAATATGTGATAATAATCATAGTGTGAAATTCACCAACCAAGGGTGTGAAATTTTAAATAAGAATGGTTTTGTAATATTAACTGGTCGCAGAACTTCTGAGAACTGCTACATTGTTTGTGATTCAAGCTCATCTACACTATCGTGTTACATGGTCTAAATCGATGAGACCGAATTATGGCATAAGCGCCTAGGACATGTACACTACCGCAACTTGTATAGATTGAGGAAAAGAGAATTGGTAAGAGGTCTACCCAAAGTAAAGAAAGTGGATAAAATATATGGTGAGTGCCAAATTGGTAAACAAACCAGGAGTGCTCACAAAAAGGTGAACTCTAAAGCCACATCAAAACCACTTAAACTTCTCCACATGGATCTTATTGGACCAACTAGAACGGAGAGTCGAGGTGGCAAGAAGTATATTCTGGTGATTGTTGATGACTTTATCTGGTATACTTGGGTAGTCTTCTTAAGAGAGAAATCAGAAACTCTTGATGAAGTAAAAAGGGTACTTAAACGTATCCAATCTGAAAATGAATCACAAGTCACTAAGATCCATAGTGATCATGGTTCTGAGTTTGAAAATAGCAGCTTTGAGAAATTTTGCAATGATCAGGGAATATCACATGAATATTCTGTGCCCAAAACGCCACAACAAAATGGTGTAGTGGAAAGGAAAAATAGAGTGCTTCAAGAAATGACAAATGTAATGCTAAATAGTATGAAGCTTCCTAAAAGTCTTTGGGCTGAAACGGTAAATACTGCTTGTTATATAATTAACCGTGTTTATACTAGAAAATCAAATAGTAAAATGACTTATGAAATGTGGTTTGATAAGAAGCCTACTGTCAAATACTTTCGAGTTTTCGGCAGCAAGTGCTACATTTTATGTGATTGAGAAAATCTGGGTAAATTTGAAACCAAAAGTGATGAAGAGATATTTTTAAGGTATGCTTTGAATAGTCGTGCATATCGGGTTCTTAACAAGAGGACTGGTGTAATTTAACAGTCCATTAATGTGGTTATAGATGATCATTTGAATACACCTGTCTCAAGTTCTGAAAATGATAAAGTCTTTTTATTTGATAAACCAGACTCTTTATCTAGCCAAAATAACATTAAACTGAGGACAGTCAAAGACCATCCTTCTAACTAAATCCTTGAAAACCCTCTCACTAGTGTGCGCACTCATAAACAATTAGAAGATATGTGCAACTACATGTGCTTTACATCTCAGATAGAACTGACTAATGTAAAAGAATCCCTTACTAACGAAAATTGGATTGTAGCAATGCAACAAGAGCTCAATCAGTTTGTTAGAAATTATGTTTAGTACTTAGTTTTAAGACCAAAAGATAAACACATTATTAGAACAAAATAAATTTTTAAAAATAAGTCTGATAAACTTAGAAATATTATCAGAAACAAGGCTAGGCTGGTTGTACAAGGGTACACTCAAATTGAAGGCATTGATTATGATGAGACCTTTGCCCCAGTAACTCGTCTTGAATCAATCAAACTATTTATATCCATTGTATGCTTTAAAAAATTCAAAATATACCAAATGAATGTAAAGAGTACGTTCTTAAATGGCGATTTGCTTGAAGAAGTATATGTTGAACAACCAACAACTTTTAAAGACCCTAAGCATGCTAATTATGTCTATCGCCTGAAAAGGGCACTCTATGGATTGAAACAAGCTCCCAGGGCATGGTACGAAAAGTTGACTAAGTTTTTACTAAATCATAACTTTATAATGAGAAGTGTTGATAAAATATTGTTTGTAAAGAAACATAATGATCACATTCTAATAGTGTAAATCTATGTTGATGACATTATCTATGGATCTACTTGTGCTAACAAGACTGTCGAGTTTGCAGATCTTATGAAGTCTAAATTTGAAATGAGCATGGTTGGAGAACCAAACTATTTCCTAGGGTTGTAAGTCAAACAGCTCCTTGATGGTTTCTCTATCTCTCAAACCAAATATGATCTAAACTTAGTTAAAAAGTTCAGATTTGGGAGTGGGAAAATTTTTGATAATCCAATGAGTACTACTTTAAAACTCTTTATGGATTCAACAGGTAAGAGTGTGGATCCTAAGTTAATCGTAGTATGATAGGTAGTTTACTTTATTTAACTGTGAGCCGACCTGATATTGCTTTTAGCGTAGGAATTTGTGCTAGATATCAGTCGGACCCTAAAAAGTCACATCTGATTGTTGTTAAGCGCATTTTATGATATGTTGATAGTTCAATTAATCTTGGTCCCTGGTATCCACATGATATTATTGTGTAATTAGCTAATTTCACAAATGTTGATTGGGATGGTAACAATGATGATCGTAAATCAACCAGCGGTGTTGTTTCTATGTCGGGAACTGTTTGGTTTCTTGGCAAAGTAAGAAACAAATTTCTGTATCGCTCTCCACAGCTGAGGCTAAATATATTGCTGCAGGCAATGCATGTACTCAGCTTATGTGGATGAAGAAAATGCTAAGTGATTACGGAATTACGCAAGAATCCATGGTTTTATATTGTGATAATTCAAGCGCAATTAATATCTCTAAAAATCCAATTCAGCATTCAAGAACCAAGCATATTGATATGAAATTTGATCTTGGTATATGCCATATGAACTGATGTTTTGTGTCTATTTGTATCATAATGTATATATTTATTATTTTATAAATTTTAAAATTTAAATAAGATGCAAAATTGCACATTTTCAGGGGTGCACGACCAGTCGAGTACACACTGGACCAGTCGTGGCTCGACCGGTCGAGTATGTACTTGACCAGTCGTGAATCTCAGGTTTGGCCTATTATTTGGGAAAATCACTTTTTTTTTTCATTTAGTTCTTCTTCTCCAACAAGACCTACCACGACCGATCGAACCCATCTTCGATTCCTTAATGGTTAGTGCATTATTTTCAATTTCCTTATATATTTAAGTCCTTTGCACTTCCTTTTCTTCATTTGTGTGGTTTATTTCAAGTTTTATGATTGTTTTGTGGATTTTCTATTAAAAAATCTGATGTACTAGAAACCCTTCTTGCCTCTTTTACAATGTTTTTATTCCTTGATTTTTTTGTTGCAATGGAAAGTAGAAGCAAGAAGAAAGGATCTCATGGTCCCTCTTCTTCTCATTCGGCTTCTATCACGGTGCGCCATCTTTGGTCACCCGAGGAAGATCCCGAGTTTGTGTGGGATATTCGCTTACGTAACGTGATAGTAGAACAGACTGTTAACATTGATCATTTAGCACTTTTTGGTATCCTTCCTCTTCTTTAATCTATATGATGGGATAACATTTTACTTTGGGGTGGACCGGCATTCCGCTCTATTGCGTAAGCCATATATGCTTGTATTTCTGACTTCTCTATTGAGAATCTTATGTTTACAATTTCTACTAGAGAAGGTCCAATTGATGTGGAACGTCACCTCATTTCTAGATTAATGGATATTCTAGTCAATGATGAAGGTATTCCCATCAATAATCTTATAGCAAAACCTTCTGAATCTGAGAAGAGAATGCTCACTAGAGTTTTATGTAATATGGATGCGGAATGGAGTACTAGGAATGTGCTCACTTCAAAGTTTATGTTACCCAGATACAGGGTTCTTCATAGGATTTTCATTTCTAATGTCTATCTTAGATCTGGTAACAAAACCGAGCTTACTACATTCATGGTTCGTATTCTTCATTCATTATTACAGGAGTCTCTGTATATCTTCCATCACTTATCTGTTATATCATGATTTAGTTCTGTCTCCATCCAAGTCACAATGATATACCCTTTGCTTATCTTATGACTGTATTAGCCACCCATAGTCTAGTGGTTAAGCCTGTTGGAGAAGCTCCCATTAACCATCTTCCTTTCAATAACTCAAATATAAATAAGATGAATTTAAAGTTGGCTCCAGGCCAAGTTGATGAGGGTGCTAGTGGAGTAGCTGAAGCAAATGTAGAGGCCGGTGCTTTGCCTCCAGATGATGTCAATATGGATGACATCTTTGATGAGATTGAATCTGACTCTACAGCGGATCCTGATTTTCAACCGTCTAATTTTGATGAACGTTTACGTTCTCTTGAGGAAAAAGTTGAAGGTATGCATGTGTCCCAAGAAACTCAATTTAAATACATGCACAAATATCTGAGGCGCATTAACAAGGGACTGCATCAAATTGATCCTTCCATACCTGCTCCTTCGTCTGGTTCAGATTAGTTTTAACTTTCTGATATGCAATAACTTTTATACTTGGATTTCTTTATATGCTTGGACATATTGTGGACTTGTTTTAATGATTATCTTGTAATATTTATGTTCTCTAGACCTTACTTCTCTCTATCATTACTCCTTACTCTTTTGTTTCCATCCTCATTTATAGGTTCTTTTCTTTGTCATATTGTGACAAAAAGGGGGAGAATTTGTGTTGATATGCCTATTTCATGCCTATTTCATAATGATATTGGATTCTATAGAGTGGATGTATGTTAAATATGTGGAGAAGTGGTTAGGTACAAATTTGTAAAAATTTCTTCCTAATTTTCTCCTCTTGGATTCTATGAAGCAATATTTTGAGGGGGAGTATTGGTGCATGATTCTTTGACCAGGTTGTAACTGGTGCATGAACTAGCCCATGATTCTTTATTGAGCATATATGATTTACTATGTGTATTATGCATCATTTTATTCATTTGGTTTTGTCACAAATTTAACAAAGGGGGAAATTGTAAATGCTATCTTATCTAGCTCCTAGGATTGTCAAATTTTGTAGTGTCAAAACCTCTTAGAATTTATATCTTATATAGTTCAACTTTATATCATCCTTTGCCTACACTCAAGTACAAGTTCAAGAAGTTTAAATTCAAGTTCAAGCATCTAAAGTACAAGATCTAGAAGTTCATGAACAAGAAGCTCAAGTACTAGATCAAGTTTTCAAGTTTCAAATATATCAAGACAGTGTGCATTATTCAAGCTGAAACTCAAGTCTCAAGTTCAAGCTCATCTTCATATATACATTGATAAGCTTCAAAGTACTTCAAGATGACAAGCTTCAAGTACTTCATGATAATCTATCGACAGAAGCGAATAATGTTTCGATGTTCAAATTTCACCTATAAGCTATGAATGACCCTAGATTAACCATAGGTTAGGTCATTATATAATTTTATAGGCTTATTCTTGACTAGTCTTAGCTTATGTTCGACTAGTCCAAGTACTGGCTTGACTAGTCTAAGATTTTTCTCGACTAGTCTAAGGTTTGTTGTGCTTTTTTAGAATTTTAGTTGGACCTTCGACTAGTCCTGGAGACTGCTCGACCAGTTAAGTGAACAGTGGTCGACCAGTCGAGCAAGCTTGACTCAAATGTCCAGCAACCATTCTGGGTCCCACTCGACCGGTTGAGCAGGCCACTCGACCGGTTGAGCAGGACACTCGACCAGTCGAGGATTAATCTTATCTTATCATGTCCAAAATTTTAAATTCTTGTTGGTCCTTCGACCAGTCGAACTGACCTTTGGGCCAGTCGAGTGAACAGTATTTGTGCCTATAAATTGAGGATGATTTTCAGAGTTTTTTATTCCATTCCAAGATATTCAAGTGACTACTTTGAGAAAACTTGTCCCCATATTTGAGAAGCAAATTGGTTAGTATTTAAGATTCTTTTAATGTTTTTTGTATTTGATTTTGTGATCTTTATTAAATTCTAATTTATTTTAAAAGGGAATATTGATTTTACCCTTTTTGAGATCGAAATCAAATCAAGTGAGCCCATGTTAATTTAATCTAAAAATCATTTAGATCTAAGAACCCTTTCATATGTGAGTTTGTACATTGAACAACTACATCGAATAAGTTCAACTGGGCTTCATGAAAAGAAGAATCTTCAGATAAGTACATTCCAATTTTCTGTATTTGGTTTGTAAGATTGTCAGGAAATCTTTCATTTTTGGTTTGTCTGAGGTGATCCAAAAAATCTCAGAGTGTAAGGTTTTTGAATTGTGTAAGCCCACTTGAAAGATACAATTGTGAAGGTTTTAGGTAAACCTTGGAAAACTTATTTCATAGTGAAAGTCGATATCCCGAGAGAGAGGATATTGGGAGTGGAGTAGTTGTGTGGCTGTTTTCTAATAGTTGATGTACACACAAGCGACCACTATAATTGCTGGTGTTGTGGTGGATGGTTGAATGTGGTTGAATGATTGAATGTTGTAATTAATTTTTCAGCATTTGTGGTGAATGATTGTAATTTACTTTTTGCACATGTAGTGAATGTTATAATAGCAGTAGAAATTTATTTCTATTTTATTCTTTATTCGTCTGTATTGGTTTGGGATTTTGATACACAAACCGTTCTAGAAATCACGTTGTCCTACTATAAGTCATTTGTTTTTGGTGTAAGGTTGTCCTTAGAACAACATCTGTATTAACCACTCAATACTTATGCATTTGAGGTTGCTATTCATTTCTGCTATTTGAATTGATAAGTGCTATCATTGTTTATTTCTTTATTATTTTGCATTTATATTTTTAATTTGGCATAGTCCTATTTGAATTGATAAGACTCTTTGCTCGGCCTTTTAAGTAAGGAGCATATACGACAATATGTGAAGGAGGAAAAGCAACCTCGGAAGGACGAATCCTCGAGCCAAGCAGTAGTTGAGGCTATCGAGATTCGGGCAATATATGGGGGCTTGTCAGGAGGTGGAGATTCGAATCAGGCCAGGAAGGCCCAAGCTCGGAGTACCGACCCAGAGCACTATGTTCACCTCGCTAAAAGGCCGAGCAAAGAGCATCAGATGTGTCCGTGTAGCTTAACGTTCACGGAGGATGACACGTGAGGAATTCAACATCCTCATGACGACGCATTGGTGGTCACTATGACCATAGCTAATCGTAAGGTGTATAGAATCCTGGTTGATATTGAAAGCTCAGCCGATATCCTCTACTCCAAACCCTTCGACAAAATAGGGATCGATAGATCACATCTCCAACCTGTCCAAACTCCTCTACACAGTTTTGTTGGCGATAAGGTGATCTAGGAAGGAGTGATCTCCCTACTGGTCACCAATGGAGAAGGTCAGAATCAGGTCACCTTGTTGGTCGATTTCCTAGTAGTGAATACCCCCTCAGCCTACAATGCAATCCTTGGCCGATCATCTCTTAATTCCATGAGGGCAGTGGTATCTACGTACCATTTGATGATGAAATTCCCTGCGTTAAGAGGGGTCAGATACCTCCTAGGAGATCAGTGGGAGGCACAACGCTACTACTCGGTGGTAGTCAGGAAGGGCGCAGTAAAGCAGGCCCTTATAGTTAACATGCTCGACCTCAGAGAGGATGCTTCCGAGGGCTCCTCAATGGAAGACCTTGTGGTCCTTCCTCTTGATGACCTGGAGCCGACTAAGACAGTTCAGCTCAGATCATCATTGTCTGACGACCAGCGATCCTTGATGCTCAACTTCCTTAAGCAACATTAAGACGTCTTCGCTTGGACTCATCAAGATATGTCAGGAATTCCTCCTAAGGTGATCATCAACAGGCTGAGCGTAAAGCCTGAGCACAAGCCAATGAAGCAGAAGAGAAGGGGCTTTGAGTTAGAGAGGTACACTGTAACTGCCGTTGAAGTCTCCAAACTCCTCGGTGTTGGCTTCATTGAAGAGATCCATTACCCGGACTAGATTGCGAATGTAGTGCTAGTAAAGAAGGCCAACAGGAAATGGTAGGTCTGTGTAGATTACTCTGACCTGAACAAAGCATGCCTAAAGGATAGTTTTCCCCTTCCTTGGATCGACCAGTTGGTTGATAGCACAGCTGGGCACGAGCTCTTTACTTTCATAGACACATACTCTGGCTATAATCAGATAATGATGTATCCACCTGACAAACGGAAGATGACCTTCGTCACTGACAAGGGGCTCTACTGTTACCGGGTCATGTCTTTTGGCTTGAAAAATGCTTGGGCGACATATCAGAGGTTGGTAAACCAAATGTTCGCCAAACTAATTGGTAGGACTATGGAAGTCTACATCGATGACATGCTCATTAAGATCATCAAAGCTTCCGACCACATCTCAGACCTCAGAGAAACTTTCTCTATTCTACGGAAGTATTGTATGAAGCTAAACATGGCCAAATGTGCTTTTGGTGTGGGCTCAGGTAAATTTCTCGATTTCCAAGTTAGCTAGAGAGGCATTAAAGCAAACCCTGACAAGATTAGGGCCCTACTCAACATGAGTTCGCCTCTCAGACAATGAAGGAAATCCAGTGTCTCACCGGAAGGGTCACCGCACTCATCCGGTTCATCTCTAGAGCCACTGATAAGTGCCTCCCTTTTTTCTAGCAACTGAAGGGCCATAAGAAGGCTGAATGGACCTCGGACTGTGAGTAGGCCTTCCAACAGCTAAAGCAATATTAGGGATGACCACCACTTTTATCCAAGCTGGAGGAAGGGGAGCCCTTGTTCCTCTACTTAGCGGTTTTCGCCTCAGCCGTCAGCTCGGCTCTTATCAAAGAAACTGGAGGCAAGCAACATCCTGTCTATTACACCAATAAAGCCCTAGTCCCAGTAGAAACAAGGTATCCAAGCATGAAAAACTTAGCATTAAGTCTAATTGTCTCTGCACGGAGGCTGCGACCGTACTTCCAAGCACATTTCATCATAGTCATCACAAATTCACCACTTCGGCAAGTGCTCCAAAAAACCGAAGGTGTCTGGATGATTGACCAAATGGGTTGTTGAACTCAGAGAATTCGACATACAATATCGGCCAAGGACAACGATCAAAGGCCTAGTAGTGGCCAATTTTATAGTTGAATTCACTACTCTGAATGGCAAGTTCGGAGGAGTCAGCTCCAAAGCTCCAACAGATTCATCGGTTATCCCTGTCGTCCCCCCAGTCCCTTTGCCTCGTGAGGACACTGGAGCACAGATGAGGTCACAAAGATGGACCTTATTTGTGGATGGGTTATCCAATTCGAAGCGAGGATGAGCAGTGGTAGTCCTGGTCGCGCTCGACGTTGCCACCATCTAGTATGCGATCAGACTCGGCTTTAAAGTGTCCCACAATGAGGCATAATATGAAGCTTTGATAGCTGGGCTTAGATTAGCTATCATCTTGGGAGTTTAGCTCATTAATGTCTGGTGCGACTCTCAGCTTATTGTGAAACAAGTGTCGACCGAGTACGAAGTAAAAAAAAAAAAGAAGAAGCAAGAATGATAGCTTACTTGAGCGAAACACGAAAAGTAATGGAGAAATTCAAGGACTGCGTCATGAGTCAAATACCGAGGGCTGAGAACTCTTAGGCCGATGCCCTTGCAAAATTGGCCTCGATGACGGAAGGGAATATCCAGAGGATCGTTCCTGTGGAGTTCTTAGATAAGCCGAGTATTGAACGAGTCAGCCAAGAAACTATCAACCCAGTGTAAGTAACAACGAGCTAGATGGATCCTATCATCAAATACCTCACAAGTGGCAAGGTTCCGCATGATAAGTTGGAAGCTTGGCGTTTAAGGGTCCGAGCAGCACGATATACTATCCTGGGCGACACGTTGCATAAAAAAGGGTACTCCTAGCAGTACCTCAAATTCCTCCGACCAGATAAAGCGGATTACGTGATCCGAGAAATTCATGAAGGAATTTATGGAAATCACTCTAGGGATTGTGCATTGGCCTAGAAGATACTACGTCAGGGTACTTCTGGCCAACTATTTAAGAAGATGTCAAAGGTTTCGTACAAAGGTGTGACAAGTGTCAGAGGTTTGTTGTCGTCCCGAGGTAGCCAACAGAAGAACTGAACCCTATGAGTGGTCCGTGGCCGTTTGCCCAGTGAGGGATCGACATCATCGGACCTCTGCCTTAGCGCAAAGGGCAGACTAAATTCATGATCGTAGCGGTGGATTATTTCACCAAGTGGACGGAGGCAAAGCCTATGGCAAAGATCACTGAGCAAAAAGTAATAGATTTCATTTGGAAGAATGTTATCTGCTGGTTCGGCATCCCGCACACATTTGTATTGGATAACAGGAAGCTGTTTGGTAACGACAGATTTAGAGGTGTGTGTCGAAGGCTCGGCATCGTCAATGCCTACTCATCCCCCCAACACCCTCAGCCAATGGCCAAGTGGAATCAGTGAATAAAATCATCAAGAGCCACCTCAAGACGAAGTTAGAGTGAGCTAAGGGCAATTGGACTGAGGAACTTCCATTCGTCTTGTGGGCATATAGGACTACTACTCAAACAACCATAGGAGAAACTCCGTTCTCCCTTTCATATGGTTCAAAAGCTGTCATTCTAGTCGAGATTGGGCTTCCCACTGCTCGGATACGCGCCTATCAAGATGAGCATAATACTGAACTGATCTCGACAAGTCTTGACTTGCTCGAAGAATTACGAAACACGACAGAACTGCGGGCCGCGGCTCGGCAGCAACAAGTTGCACATTTCTACAATTCTCGAGTCAGGACAAGGCGATTCCGACGTGGTGACCTTGTCCTTCACTGTGTGTTTCAGAACACTGCAGAGCCTGAAGTGGGGTCCCTTAGACCAAATTGGGAAGGACCATACCGAGTAGTTTGCTCGGCCAAACCAGGGTCTTACCACCTAGAAGATTTACAAAGCCGACCATTACCACATCCTTGGAATGCCGAGCACCTGAAGATCTACTACCCGTAAAGGGAATAAAGTATGGGTCGGAGTTACCTCTAGTGACGACATTGCTAATAACGAGTTGTTTTCTACGTAATATTGTTCTACATTGTTCTACATGGGGTTCCCTCCAAGGAACATAATCCTGGTGATGAGCCGATCATTTAAGAAGGTTCGCCTCATCGCCTCAGCGCGCTATAGAGGGCCATTTCTCATGTGCAGGAATGAGACCCTCAGACAAGTCGGCTCTTATAGAAGAGGTAGGCTTGTCATTCGACAATCTCACAAATCTAACAATGCATTCACAAAGTAAATCATCATCCAAAAAGATAGATATTATAAAGCTTCAACGTTTTACTACAACTTTTACATATGTAAACAAAAAAGGAGAGAAAACAATCATTCCCCCCGAGGAGCAGGGTTGGCCGCAAGTTGGGAAGGTTCAGCTTCGGCCGCTATTAGAGCATTCTCTGCCTCGGCAGCTTCGGGAGTGTCCTCGGCATCGTTCGTCACCAAAGAGTCAAGGTTCAAATCCGGATGGATACCCTGGATGTCGCCCAAGCATGCGTTATAGGCAGCATTATAGGCGAAGTAATAGACTCTGTCCAATTCAACGGACTGCTCCTCGACTTGAACTCTTCCACAACCGCGATGACTTGAGAAGCGGCCAAAGCTTTGAGCTCGAAGCATTGTTTGGCCAACTCCTCAGCAGCTTCACGCTTAGCTACCCCGAGCTCGATAGCCAGCCACGCGTTGTCCTCTTCCACACTCCTGAGGAGAGCTTTTGAGTTGGCCAGCTCGGACTCAGCTGAATCCACTCGAGATTGAAGCTCATTAACTTCTCCTTGAAGCATCAGCTCCCTTAGTTGGCCTTCACCCACTTGGCCCTTCAGCTTCTCCTGCTCCTCAGCCGAGGCTTTCAAGAGCCTCTCAAGCTCGGCCTTCTCTCCCTCCATCCGAGTCATCGCCCTTAGCCTTTCCCTGATCCGAACAAACATCGACAGTACCTGAAGAAGTAAAGGGTTAGAGAGTAAAATCGGCAATCGGAGTTAACAAATAAGAATTAACAAATAACATTAGAAGTGTACCGTGTAGCAAACCGAGGCAAAGTCGTTTACTACTAACTCGGGGAGGCATGTGAGAGTAATGGCAATTAATGCCTCGGTCACGTGCTTGGTTGCCCAATCATTTAATAAGGACATGTGGTAGCCAGGCGCGTAAATCTCCTGTCCCTAAGGAGGGACCGGGCTAGCGGTTCAACCGATACAGCTAGCAGCTAAGGCCTGAGGCTTGTCCTTAGGCACAACAGAACCTCCGACTAATGCGTCAGTTCTACCGGCCAAAAAATCCACCTTCGCGATAGTGAGCACGATGTTCCCGGGGTCACCTGAGACATTGTGGGAGAAATTCACCGTGGCAGTTTCTCCTACTGCCTCCCTCTGAATCCCGGGAGGTGGATGTGATGTTGAATGAGCCTTGGAGGCTGGAATGGGGGCTACAACTACTTCAACTACAACCGGCTCAACTGCAGCAGGCTCGACCGCAGGAGTAGTGGTCTTCTTCTTCCTCGCCATGATTTTAACACGGGGCTCAGACACCATAATGACGCTAAGAGGAGGACATGCCATCACCCCCCTTTTTCTTTTGGAGCCTGATGCCTCGGCCATACCTGATCATATGAGTTTGGGTCAAATCTGTCTACCAAGGGAAACCAAAACTATGCATGAAGTCACGAAGCTTACCTAAGGCAGTAGGGAGAGGCTTAAATCTACTAAAACCGGACTGGATAAGATTGTCCGGACTGATGAGGCTATGTCAGACACAATCCTCTTCCTTAAGCAGTCGAGCCTTGGCCACTTGGGCTCGGAGGAAAGAGGATAATTCTAGAGGACCTCTTAAATAATCTATAGGCAGGAGACAAAGTGTAGAATAAAGGACGAGCCAAGGAAATAAAAAGCGATACAGATCTTAAAGGAGTCTACTTGGGTTAGCGAACTTTGTGGGCACTCTGGCCTGTAGATTTTTGAGGTCAGACGCCGAGGCATTCCATTCTCCTGAAGCCCAAAACCATTTCCCCTTCCAATCCTTGTTAGAAGAGGGGAGTCTGGCGACGAGGCCCGGAGTACATTGGGCTCTCGCGAAGAAATATTACCAGCACGACTCGCCTGAGTCATGTTTGGTTTGATACATAGCCAGGAATTCATCTGGTGAAAAATCTTGGTTCTTTAGCTGTCGCCAGATGATGTAGGAAGAAACCAATATTTGTCAGGCATCCGAGACGAGCTGACCCGGCGCCAGCTTCAGAGGTATCATTAGCATGTGCACGAAGGGATAAACGGGAAATTGGAGCCCGCACTGGAGAGCACAGATGAAGATTGCCACTTCTCCATCAACTGGATCTCTGGGAGTGTCGAGAGTGGAAGGGGCTCTGATGTGTACAGAGTTAGGAATTTGGTACTCGGCACGGATCTAGGCCATCTGAGACTCGACTAGAACCAAGCCTCCAGGGACAGCTACATCGGACCGACCTCCTAAAGGCCTGGTCACGGCCCTTCCAGACGGATCCCGAAGTATCCTCCTTGATCCTTTGGTATGGCCTTTAACCTCCATTTGGCGGTCTTCTTTGCTGGAGGGTGGAGAGGAATAGCCTCAAAGGGACCTTCCGAGTCCCAACGTTTGGAGTCTGTGCTCCCCGGCTCAGACTTGTCCTCAACTACCCGAACCTCATCCAAGTCATTTGACATGGCAAGAATGGAAATTGAAGTAAGAGATAAGGGATACTCACAGTAAACTTCTCTCCGGGAAAACTTCTCGCAGTACAAACACTCTCAAGAAAAAAATGAAAGAACTTAAATGCGGGTGAGTTCAAATGAAAGAGTGGGGGAGTTTATATAGCTAGGTCAACCATCTGCAATCATGATGGACAGCTATCTCTGAAGCTGAAGTGGCTATGTTCCAAGCCTGACCGTATACGTGGCGGCACATAATTCGTCCGATCTGACATCCACCGAGCCCTACGCAGTCAGAACTGAACAACATTCAATGCGTAGACGGCTATTCACCTCTTGAAGTCCATGTAGCGTCATCCGATTCACTCAGCCAATTCGGCTTCTCGCTTGAGGCCACGTGTTTGATGTCCAGTGGCTCATACATAAGAAATGGCTGCCGTTGTACCATGCCCGGATCACGAAGAGTCATCATTGTGACTGTTCGCCTCGGCCTTAATGGCTAGTCATCATGAGGTGAGCGGCGGTTCATTTTCCAAGGTAATTACTCTCCGAGTCCGAACTCAGACCCAGATAGTATGTGTCACGCCCCAAACTCGGAAACCGGGCTCACAAAATTTTCCATCGCCGAATCTAGCGCAGACAGCCTCCGTAGTACCCCATTCTCGGCTCCCGGCACCCATACACCAGGTTCCGATCCTGGGATGCTACAAGGAGGATTTCAAATCATCAGTTTAATTGTAATGAGTATAACCAAAAGCATAACCCATGAACAATAAACACAAGAACAACATCACAAAATCCACTATGATAAAAAACTTTAAGTACAATGCGTCTGAAAGGAAATACAAGATAATGCGAATAACAAAAACTCCAAAGGCTCGACCGCACACTCCTACTGCTGTTATGCTACGGCTGCGACCTGGCGTCACCTGCACGCATCAATCGTGCATAAGCTTATAGAAATCTTAGAGGGTTGTGTAAGTGTGTGCGTAATATGAGCGTGCTCAGGATGCAAGGTCAGAAAAATGTGGGATCATGCTGATGAACACATGCATGCAATCAGCCATACCAAGGCCATGCTATGCAGAATGCAAGTCAAGCATATCAATCCTCATCCACATATCAATGCAGCTCCTCACTAGAGCATCAAATAGTACGGTTCTCAGTATGGATAATCATCGGGGTCAAGTACATTCTACGCCAGCTTGCCGCCCCTATCCGGACGCACAACTGGGAGGGTGGAAGAGACCTCACTATTCGCCTGCCAATATCAGGCCCAGCTCGTCGATAGCGGACCGATTCCTCAAGCTGGTCAAACTCAACCTAGAAATTGCCCCCTCACTCAGGCGGGTAAGGTCACACCCCTTTCCAACCGACCATGACACAGTGGGAGATGCGGCCTACTGGTAAACGGCCCTCGCGCGCTCGTGTATCCACTCGGTCTTGACGTTAGAGTCATCCTCTGGTACCATCGGGTTTAGGAATTTTCACCCAGGGACATCTATGGCGCCCGTATGCTAGAACTAAATATTTTCGGTATCCAATCCTGCCATCCACGATGTGTCTGTGGAGGTTATGGCCCTGATGTCGCTAGGGCATACAGTAACTACAATCACACAAATGCAAGTGCATAAGTCACACTATCAGTCATGCAACAGTCCTGCGTGTACCATGCACTTATATGGGGCAACTCCGCCTATCAGGGAGCCCATAAACCATCTACCCGAAGGCATGTGCAATGATCAATCAATCCTTACATCAGGCATACATATGATGCGTATGATCATGAATCATGAATCTATACTAAGCATGTTATGTGGTGATGGGCTCTGATCAAAACGAATATGGGCCTAGACGGCCTACACATTACATGTATGAGCCTATTAATGGGCCGTAGGGAGAGTGACAATGCGGACCTTTAACCAACATTGTACTTGCAATGTGGACGTCAAACCAACATTGTTCCCAAGGCATGGCCCACTACCATAGTCAACACATGAACCATGGTAGAATCACGTTGTAATAGGCCTTATATAGATCTTGTTGGGCCTCGACCCAAGGGCCCAAATACATCAAATGGGCCTCAAACCATGGGCTCATAAATCTCAAGTGGGTCTTAGTGGGCAAGCCACAAATACATCAAGTTGGGCCTATTCACACGAGCCTTACATACTTCACAATGGGCCTCATAATATGGGCCTTATACAAGTCAAGGTAGGCCTCAACAAGGACCACCAATACATCAAGATGGGCCTCAACAATGGGCCTTAAATTATCTCCAAAATGGTTAGACAGTTGGATGAAACACATGCATCATGATGGAGCCCGACTAATGGAATGTGTGGATTACAATACATACATAGGTGGGTTCTAAGTAGGACTCACCATAATGATTATTCTTCACCCAGCCTAGGGCCCAACATAATGTTTATTTTCCACCCAACTTAGGGCCCAACATAATGTTTATTTTCCACCCAACTGTTCATAAAGCCACATGGACCAAGGTAGGGCCCACTGTAATATTTATTTGCAATCCAATCTATTCATAAGGTCACGTGGACCTTGGATAGGGCCCACTGTGATGTTTGTCTACCATACAACCTTTTCATGAGGTCACGTGGACCTTGGGCCCACCGTGATATTTATCTGTCATCCAATCTGTTTATAAGGTCACGTGGACCAGGGCCCACGGTAATGTTCATTTGCCATTCAAACTGTTGATGAGGCCACCCAAACCTGGGGCCCACCGTGATGTGGTCCACAGATCCAGCCCACCCATTATCTGAGTCCCACTTGGCTGACCGTTCAGACCAAGTTTCAGCTGCATCCAAATTTCAGGTAGGCCCCACCAACTGATTTTATATGTTTCAGCATGTCTTCACATGATTTTAAATGGTGTGGTCCACCTGAGTTCCATATACGTCTGATCTTTGGGGTGACCACCTGTTCCGTGGGGACCCATCAAATGCATGGTGTTGATGGCCGAAACGCATCACGATGGGGGCCCACAGTTGGAGCCGTGAGGCCCAGCCGGTCGTCCGCCGTCAGCCAGTGCAGGCGCTGCTTGCGCCTTCTATCAGTGGCAGCAATTGCTGCTGCTGCTTTGTTTGTTTTTTTTTTTTGAAAATGTTATTTTTCTGCAGTTTTTCCCAGGCAGGGCCCACTTCAGCAAGATCCACACCAGCCATTGGTCCCTGTGGCTCGATACAAACCTATCAAGACCAATATTGAATGGTTTTGTGATGTACAACAACATCAGAGTATATTTCAATGGTAGGAAACTTGTTTGCTATGCTATGGCCCACCATAAATTCGGATTGAGATCATTTCTCGGCTCAACGCCTAAAACGACCTGGGAAATAAGATGGTCGGCTTAGATTGCATAAAAACATCAAGGTGGGGCCTGCATGAGTGGCCCACCTCTCCCTTCTCTTTGGCTAGCTTGGTAGTACACTCCCATGTCAGTTAATACTTCACTGTTGCCAACGTCCAGCGTCCAGGGACGCTGGACGACTTCCATAAACACATCATTGTGGTGGGTCCCACGTGGATGTGGCCCACCAACATATATATATATATACATATAATATATATCTTATATTATATATATATATATAATACATATTATATTATATTATATATATATATATGTATATATTATATAAAATATAACATATAGAAGGAAGGATGTATTGGGCCCATCCAAACAGTGGATGGTGTGGATCATCACCTGCAATAGGGTGGGCCACACTATCTAATGTAGATGGACGGGTAGATATAACACATATTGGTGGGATCCACACCATCACAAAGAAAGAGAGAGAGAGAGAGAGGAAAAAAAAATATACGGTGAGATAGAGGGACCCCGCCACTATGGGCCCCTCTTGATTAAATCACATACATCCAAATGGGTCCCACCAACAAGTGGGCCCTAAAATTGAAAGTAACGGTAAATTACTCACCTTATCTTCCTTCTTCTTAGTCCCTTAGACTCCAATGCTCCCTAACTTGCCTTTTGATGGAGGTTGATGGGAGATTGATGGTGTGGATGAGAGATGAGAGGGTGTAGATGGAAGATGAGAAGGTGGATCACACTTGTGGTTTGGGAGAGAGGGGTTGGACGTGTGAGGCTTGAGTTGCTTGGGAGATTTGAGAAATGAGAGAGAGAGAGAGAGAGAGAGAGAGAGAGAGAGAGAGAGAGATGATATGGATGGGTGAGGTGTGATGGGTGATGGGTTGGGTTGAAAATTTGTAAAAGTGGTATGGTTGTGGTTGAAATTTGGAAAAAGAGGAGTGGTGAGGTGGAAAGAGAGTGGACTTTTGCAAAAGTAGGGATGGGTTGATGTACTTGAGGTAAGGCTTGGACTTGACATTGATTGATGGGACATATCATAGAGATTCCCTCGAGATTCGCAACGCGCGGCGTTTCTTCAGAATAAACGCAGACCGACATCTTCTAGCCTGGGTATTGGTTCGGTGTGCGAGTCGCGGTGTTAGAACCGCGGCGACGACGCGGTCGCTATGATACAAGTTTCAATTAGAACCGACTTTGGTATGCGGGACCTGGTTTAGGATCGCGCGTAATCGTCGGATACGGTGCAAAGGTTGCCGAAATTTGACCGGAAGGACCACGGAAGCTAATGGAATGGTACAGACTAGGATACATGTCTTACAGTATGGGGTTTCTGTTATGGGTAAATCTGAGCCGAGCCATACCAAGGCTGACTTAGAGATATCAACAAGCGAAGCTTCGGATTGGTAACTTCTGACTCGACCCGATTCTAAGTTCTTTTGTAGAACGTTAGCACCGACCTGGAACCCGGAAGAAGGCATCACACATCCGACCCATAGAATCCGACCAGGATAAGTTCGCTCATGAGTTTAGACAGCCATGAGTAAAGCTCAGCTCGGATGAGAACATGGCCGAAGATTATGCTAAGTGATTAACTTCTGTAACACATATCTGGTGCGTCATCCAGGGTACGATCTCCGGATAATGGCCGACAATAGCGCGCACGTAGCTCTCATGTGATGGCAGATACTGTGCCGAGCTTATCTAACATGTTCATTTCAATTCGAATGTATATATAGGGGACATTACAACAGAGAAAGATAAGCAATATCTCGCACCCTAAACCTACTCTACTCAACTTAGACTCAAATTCCTAACCTGACTTTAGCATCGGAGGGTTCCTTACTCTAGCCAGGATCTCCTTTATCTTCCTTTTATGTAGGACATGGGATTCGATCTATGTACCAGAGCTCGGTGAAGAATGTGGCTCCTTTATCTTCCTTTTATGTAGGACATGGGATTCGATCTATGTACCAGAGCTCGGTGAAGGATGAGCCACATTTTGGCATCACATTATGTGTGTTAGATGTGTCCCGGGTTGTAAAGTACTTTTATCGGGCTTTTATTGGGCAGTAACAAAATTGGATTATGCTGATTTGACGTAACGGCAGGACGATAGCAGTTATGAAGGCGATGTCCATGAGCGTATTCCTGATCGTCAACCGTGGTGAAAGGTGTAAAAAGTGCCACAACGCTGGAGTAGTAAAATACGTGGACCCAATGATGCTTGTGTCTGACGCAATAAATGGGGCTGTGCGGTGCACCTGTTGTAGCAACCTGATGCAGCACACAGCAATACAAAATTTGAACTTTTCACAAGAAATTCAATATATAATATCTATATTTTCAAAATCTTGGCAAATTTTAGAATAACTGGCGTTTCTCATAATATTAACTTGAAAAATAGTTAAAAACATCAATGAATTTATTATTTGAATATAAATTCAAATTTTAAATTTATTTTATAATTTATAATAAATATTTTTATTTTAGAAAAGCTTTTTCTGATAGTATCTCAAGAAAAACTTCAAATTTTGCAAATATCCTGCAAACATTTTGTGGGTGATAAATTACTAAGAACCAGATTTGTCACCGTGAAGGACAATGGCTTCCACTAGTCCATTCATATTTATAATAAATAATTTTATTTTTAGGCAAGATTTTTCTGATAGTTTCCCAAGAAAAACTTCAAAAGTTGAAATACCGTGAAAAGAATTTGAGGGTGACAAATTGCTTAGAACTAGATTTGTCCCCATGGAGGGCAGTAGCTTCCACTAGTCCATTCAAGAAACATACGCTGGAGCAAGAAGAAATAAAAAAGGATAGAGCCATTTCTTCACAGGATGGTTGTAAGGTATAGGTTGATGAATCCCAAGCACGGGAAATTTACTTGGCTTCAGGTGCGTTCGCTGTTGTTCAGCGTAAGAGCCTGACAGAGAATCTTTGGATTATTTATTTGTTTTCGGTGAGCTGGCGGCTAAGTGCGGAGTCATTTCAGTATAACCTTTGATATTTCTGTTATGGAGGGCCAAACAGTGGCTGTGCGTGCTTCCCAATGGTGGCATGCTTCATCCACCATGGATTGTTTCGATTCCATGCGTGGTTTCCTCCCGTACCTTATCTTCGGGGAAGTCTGGAATGAAATGAATAGCAGCCGATGTGAAGGTGGGTTTGCTGGGAAGCGGATTGGCTACTCCCCCTGCCAGCAGCACCTTGGCTGTGATCGGTGCTCTGTGGGGCTCACCATGATGTTTGTGTTTAATTCATTCCGTTCATCCATTTTATAGATCATTTTAGGGCTTTACCTCAAAAAATGAGAGGGATATAAATCTGAGGTGGACCACACCACAGGAAACCAATAGTGATTGGATATCCACCATTTAAATCCTCCAAGGCCCAATTTACTGTTTATTTGACATCCAATCTGTTGATTAGGTCATACAGACCCGGATTAAGGGAAAAAAACAAAGATCAGCTTGATCCAAAACTTTTATAGCCCCTAAAAAGTTTTTAATGGTCTACGTTCACTCAGCACTGTTTCCTTTAATGTGGTTCACTTGAGACTGAGATATATCTCATTTTTTGTCTCATACCATAAAATGATCTACAAAAATAGATGTACAACATAGATGAAACACATACATCATGGTGAGGCCCACAAAGCACCAGCCATTGGCTGGTAGCAGGGGGAGTAGCCAATCCGTTTCCGGGTTTGCTGTTTAGGCATACGAATTGCTGATCTGATGGACCCCACATTGTAGCTGCCCAATGTTTAGCTTTTCTGTCACGTTGAACGTGGGCTATACGCTGGATTATTTACTGCATTATTTTTTTGGGGGTTAGCCAACTTGGACCATAAAGGCAATGGTCATAATAGTCCTGCCGTATGATCCTCTTCTTTTTTGTTTTTTTTTTTTTTTCTCTAGAAGGGCACCTAGCTAGGTACATCTAGGGTGGAAAGTTGGGCGGGTTCAACCCAACCGACCTGTGACCAACCCCGTCATTGGGTTGGGCTCGGGTAGGATATTTCGAATCTGATCTTAAGCTTGGGCTATAGAAACACCAACCCGATAAAACTTGGGTTGGGCTTGGGTTGAGGTCTTGGGTTGCCCGATCCAACCCGAACCCGATCAATATATAAGTTACTTATAAATTATAATTGAGTGTGGATCGTTTGTGTCGAAGGTACACTAGTGATGTCGAGTTTCATTTGTCCACATCATTTCCGAGGACTCGAGTTAACAAGATATGCCAGATTTCTCTCTCCCAAATAGACTTCATGCTATGCTACATGACTTTTAAAGGAATAATTGTCTTATATTTCAGCTTATTTTTTTAAAGAAAAAAAAATGAAGTTCTTTATAATGAATAATCACATATATAATTAATAAAATTATAAATATAAAAAATAAGTCTTATATTGAAATATAATAAACTAATATAATAACGAAAATATTAGCACGTATATAACCGACCAACCTGATCAACTCAACCGAGCCCGATTGGGTTGGGCTTGGGTTAAGAATTCCCAACCCGAGATTGGGTTGGGTTGGGTTAAGAATTCCCAGCCCGAGATTGGGTTGGGTTGGGTTAGGTTAGGGTTGAGGTATAGGAGCCTTGGGTTGGGTTAGGGTTGAGCACCAACCCGGCCCAATCTGCTTGACTTTCAGCCCTAGGTACATCCACTGCGGACGCGGATTGCGTACAGACAACAACGTCAGTAGCGAGGTGGCTACTGACGATACTCTGTAGGCCCCGCATGGTGTATGTGTATTTTATCCAAGCCGTCCATATATTTTTCCAGATCATTATAGTATATCATAGGAAAAAAGAGGGCTATCAAAATCTTCAGTGGACCACACCACAAGAAAAAGGTGGAGATTGAATGCCCACCATTAAAAACTTCCTAAGGTCCACTGTATTGTTTATTTGTCATCAAACCTGTTGATTAGGTCACTTGAACCTGGATGGAGATTAAAAAAAAAAAAAAAAAAAAAACACGAATATAAGTTTAATCTAAAACTTTTGTGGCCCTTGTGAAGTTTTTAATAGTGAGTGTTCAATCACCACCCTTTCCTGTGGTGTGGTACATATGAGATTTTGATCCGCCTCGTTTATGGGTTTATGCAATAAAATAGTCTTAAAAAGTAGATGGATGGCATGGATAGGACACATACATTATGATAGGCCCATAGAGCATTGTCAGTAGCCACCTTGCCACTGACGCTGTCAGCTCACAATCCGCGTCCATCCACCGCACAGAAAGGGACCTGGGCAGAACTTTCCTGAAATCCTTGCCGTCCATCTTCCTCAAAGAACCCAAAATATCATGACCATAAAAGAACTTGGGTTGGCCCCACCTTAAGAAAAGATTAGAATGAAATGCCCACTGTTAATTTTACCTAAGGCCCACTGTAGTGTTTATATGCCGTCTGATCGTCAGAAAAATAAAATAAAATAATAATAAACTAAAATAATCACACTAGTCCAAAAGTCAGGTGGGCGATGCCACATAAAATTAGAGTCCTTTTAAAGTGTAATTTTATGAGTTCCTCTCCTAAGTTTTGAATCGGTCTTGGCATTTGGTATCAAGGCTAAATAGGGGTGATGGACCTGATGGACAGCATGGATTTCATGCAAATTAATTCTTTTCCTGGTAGGTACCTATGGCAGTTAGGCAGCATTTTCCTTATAAAAATATCATTTAATATTGTATCTGAGTCAGAAGTCACGATGGACTTCGAGATGACTCGGTTTTCAAAACATGCGTCCGGTACATCATGGATTGGAGACTGCCGCTCAGACCGACTCAGTGGCTCCTGAGTTGGTTCGAGACTGGGCTGAGTCAGACCTAATCATGCATATTTTCAATGCTACCTTGTGGTGCCCAATGGAATCAGACTGCATCGAGTCCAAGTCAATTTGGACGAGTAGCATCCAACTACGACGATTGCCAGTCCATGACGTGGAGTCACAGAATTCCAGTTGAGCTACAAATTTGGTCCCGTTCTACCTTCATAGCAAAAGTAATTGGTGGTGATAAGCCACTTCATTTGGGTGGGTAGTAATCTTCCTGGGTGACCGGATTTCGTGGAGTCTGCCGTGATGCTTGTGTTTTATTTACATGGTTCATCTGTTTTGGCAACATATTTTTGGATATGAGCCCATAATTGAAGTATATTTAGAATATGCCCCGGGAAACAGTGGGGATTGAACTCAATGCCATTAGAATTTTCTTGGGACTACAAAAGTTCATGACCATGCTGGTATTTCTGTTTTCCCTTCATGCAGGTCAGAGTGACCCTTGTAAACTGGTTTCAACAGTCCCTCCATGCAGGTCAGTGTGACCTTATAAACAGGTTTCAACAGTTGATGTCATTATCCTCACTTTTTCCTGTGGTGTGGTTAACTTTAACTTTGGATATACTTTTATTTTGGGCTCATGCCCTAAAATGAACTCGCATAATGTATAGAAGACATGGATAAAACACATGCATCAAAGTCTGATCACAGATATATGGGTGGTGTTGAGGTCACCAGCCAATCTGCTTCCAGCTAAAAGAATATTGTTGTTGGTAATTTGGGTCTTCATTTAAATGTGTCCCACAATTAGCATTTGTCACAAATAGACTGACAAATAGCTATTTTGACCCTACAATCTTACTAAGGTTAGGTAAAAGTGACCACTAGCTAGAATCGCCGCTACGGTTCATGTGGCTCGTGCTTCCAAAGAAAGTAATCAACTAGTCGGACGGGGATTGCATCCTACACCCGGACAGTAATCCGTCCGGGTAGGGCTCCGTGGGGCCCACCATGATGTAAGTTTTTTATCAACGCCGTTCATCGCTTTTCTCATATCATTTTAAGGTTTTGTCTTAAAAATTAGGCAGGTCAACAGCTCTAGTGGACCACACCAAAGGAAGCTGCGGTGATAATGACACTCACCGTTGAAACCTTTCTAAGGGCCACCATAATGTTTTTTTTTTTCCATCCAACCTATTCATAAGATCATGTAGACATGGATGAAGTGAAAACACAAGTATAAGCTTGATCCGAAACTTCGTCAGCTCCGAAGAAGCTTTTAATGGTAGATGTTCAATCCCCACTTTGTGGTTTACTTGAGCCTGGACCTGCCTCAGTTTTTGTACAATATCTTTAAATGATTTGAGGAAAATGAGGAACAGGGTGGATAAAAATCTTACATCACCGTGGGCCCAACAGAGCCCTGCCCGGATGGATTACCGTCCGGGCGGGGTTAGGACGCAATCTGCGCGTCCCAACTAGTCGACTCTCTTGTTAGTATGAGGTGTGATTGTCTTTAAGATATTGTTTTTTTCCGGGATCTAGTCTTCCATCATAGGCCCAGTCAGCTTGCTCTGTAAGTCAATAAGCAGTTGCGTGATGTGTAACTCAGTACGGAAGCGGATTGAATATTGTTCCTCACAGGAGCTATATAGCTGCTGTATTGTATCGAGGTCAGCAAATTCTATGGGTCTAATCATGAGGCATGTGTTATATCCACTCTTAATTCAGGTTTTCGTGACCTTATAAACAGATTGTATGGAAATTAAACAATATGGTTGCCCTACGAATTCTTTAACAGTGAAAGTCATCATCTCCGCTGCTATTTGTGGTGTGGTCTAGGTGATCTTTGGATATGATTCATTTTTTGGATAATGCTTTAAAATGATTTGTAAAAATAAATAAACAATGTAGATATAATAAATACATTACTGTGGGGCTCACTTAACTTTGATCTCCTTTGAACCGTTCCTAAACTGGGAGCTCTTACGTCTTCGCACAACACGTACCTACAGCAGCTATATAGCTGGTGTGTGGTACATCATCCAATCCGCTTCCACTCAGTACACTGGTACTGAGTAAACTCTATGTGGCTATCATGGATATCAGTGTATTAGGCACACCATCCATACGTTTTCTCATATCATTTGAAGGCATGAATTCAAAATTTTAACATATCAGAAGCTCAAGTGCGGTCATTGTTGAAATCTTCTCTGGGCCCACAATTCATGAGGTCACGCAGTCATAGATGAAGGGAAAACGACCAAAACACGGGGAAAACATAAATACAGCTTTATCCAAAACCTGTCCCCCAGGAAGTTTTCAATGATAGGTGTTTCCTGTGGTGTGGTCCATTTGAGCTTTGAACATGTTTCATTTTTCTGCTCATGTCCTAAAATAAGCTGGTAAAATCGATGGATGGCATGGATAAGACAATACATTACATTGGGCCCCACAGAGTTTATTAAGCCTTCTCAGTTACTCAGTACGCAATCTGCTGACGGTGTTTAAAGACTCCGACTCGCTGGAAATCCAGTAGAGTGGAATAGACGTACGAGTGACTGGAACGAGTCACGTTGTGAATTATTGGAGAGAAGGAGAGACGGATAGGATTGTGTTTCGTCTCCTTTGTCCACCAACTTCAGATATTGTAATGAACTATCACCACAGTTTTCCTCTTGAATAGTCAATGAGAATGGCCGTCCAAAATCTTATTTATGCATGTCCTCACATTTTCAATGGCCCGTTGATCACCCTCCAAAAAACCCATGGCCTCAGAGGAACAGGCCTTGGATTCACCTCAATGGAGGCATGATCACAAGTGGGTCGAGCAGATCGGTCGAAGCATTGAGGCAGAATTCGAAGACAGTGAAGGAATACCGGTCAGCATCTTTACCATCCCCAAAGCCCTGGCATCCGCTAAAGTGGAGGCTTATGCTCCTCAACAAGTCGCCCTAGGTCCTTACCATCACCGTCGATCAGACCTCTTTGACATGGAGCGATACAAGCTCTCTTCGGCGCGAAGAACCGAGACACGACTCAATGTTGGCAAGTTCCGGGATCTTGTGGCCCGCTTCATGGAGCATGAAAGCCTAATCCGGGCTAACTACTACAAATACTTGGATTTCGACGGAGAAACCCTAGCATGGATGTTGGCGGTCGATGCTGCATTCTTGTTAGAGTACCTACAGACAGTCAACACGGAGATGGGGGCATCACTCACTACAATTTCTTCAAATATGTCGCATATGATTGATTACACAGGACGGAAATTAGCCTGTCGTGCAATCCTCAGAGACATTATCATGTTGGAGAACCAGATTCCTCTCTTTCTACTTAGAGAGCTCCTTGGATTTCACCAACATGAAAACCCAAATAAGGTGCTGGCCATGATGGTGAAGGGCTTGTACAAAGTTCTTTCTCCCATCAAAGCAATGGATGATTTCCCTTCAAACGAAGAAGAATTTCTTGGTAGAGGTCATCACCTGCTGGAGCTTCTGTATTACACGCTCGTGCCTGCAACAAACCGAGGAGGATCAATCACGATCTCTATTGAGATTGAGGACCAAGTGGAAAAACAAGAACAAGAGAAAGAAGGATGTTTAAGGGAAGCCTTCACATCTATCTCGAATGCATTACCATGTCTTTGCTCGGCTCCCACTGGATGCATAAGATGGTTTTCAAGGTTGAAAGGAATGAAGGTCATGCTGAAACTCCCATTGCAAATTATCGGAAGGATCCGCGGCGTTGCCACAAAAAACAGGCTTCAAAATCTAATAGCATTGGTGGAAGAAGTAGCGGAAGATGTAGATTCGTCACCCTCTCAGATGGACAAGACGCCTCTTGTAGAAGAACTCACCATCCCCAGCGTAACCCAACTCTCCAATGCCGGCATCAAGTTCCATCCTTCCAAGGGTGGCCTCAGCACCATTGAATTCGACCTCCCGTCCACCACATTCTATCTACCGACTATCGATTTGGACGAGAACACGGAGGTCGTGATGCGGAATCTCATTTCATATGAGGCGTCAGTCGGTCCGGAGGAGATGGCACTCACGCGGTATACGGATTTGATGAAGGGGATCATCGACACTGAGGAGGACGTGAAGTTGCTGAGGGAGGCAGGAATCGTCTTGAATCATCTGAAGAGCGACACAGATGTCGTGATGCTTTGGGACAGCATGAGCAAATGCGCGATGGCGACCAAGGTACCGGTCTTCGACAAAGCGATCAACGACATCAATAAATACTACGAAGCAAGATGGGATGTTAGGGCTAAGAGGTTTGTAAAGAAGTATCTTTTTGGCTCATGGGCACTTCTCACCTTCTTAGCAGCTAACATTCTGTTGCTACTGACTGCTTTGGAAACCTTTTGTTTCATGTACAATTGTAGCCGTCGGATTTCCTCTGTGTAAATCTAACTTGAAATGTAGACTATCAGTCTGGTGCAATTTGTTCGTGGACAAGTACAGCTCTATGAACGTTGGCCTTTAAATGGAGGATTAGAATCATCTGATCTGGATGATTTAAATATGGCCCATCTGCAGATTGACCTACTAAGTGGGAAGTCTGGATTTATGGGCATAATTGTCTTGTGGGCCAGTAAATTTGTTTGGATGCTGTTGTGGCACAAGGCTTGTATCATATTCTCAATTTTTGTATTATATTCATTGAAGTCTGTATTTAGATTCAGTTTTTGTAGGTGTGCCCCATTGTTTAGTCATCCAAACCACTGGTCCGATGCCAGCCACCATTTGCAGGCAGTTCTTCAGTATCCTCAAACATTGGAAGATTCTACAAAAGAATCACTGACTTATATATTTCGGTTGAATGTGGACCGTCCCTGTACTCTTCTCAACCGTTTATCTCCTAGTTACGGATTGAGTATTAGATTGCCCTATAAGGATTTTTTGGGCATGATCATCATCCTTGTTGGGCCCAAGGGATAAACGGTTCGAATTATTGACCCAATGGACCACTTGTACGAACAGAGGCCCCAGCATTCTGTGAATATCTTCGAATTATTGAACCATTGGCCCACTTGAAGACAATGAAATTTTCTTTTCTTCTGTCCCTTTGTTTTTTTTTTAAAAAAAGTCTTGTTGCATTCGATTTAGTGACCGCTCGTGATTTCAGCTTGTTAGTGGATGCCATCTTACGTACGGAGGGTTTTGTGGCTGTGGTCTATCTTCAACAATCTAGATAAGGAAAGACTAACGTTTGGATATCATCCAGAGAAATGCTCCAGTACTCTCTGAGCCCAATAAATTATAATTGATCTCCTAGTTGCATTGGGACCCTTATTCAATCCAATTGATTGATCTGAACTGTCCATTAAGTTCAGAACACATATCATATGGTACCGTGCAAAAATCACACGATTAGGACGATCCAATTCATCCTTGATTGGGCCTTGTTTTCTACAGCTGCCACTTTTCATGCAACAGATGGAATTGTTACAATTGCCTAACAAAAGTAGGGGTCATTATTCTTGCCCTGGTGGTAAACTCACAAGAGTTTCAACAACTGGTCAAGGGTTTGACAACCCATAGGTGGTGAAATCTCACTACCGCGTGAGCGTGTGGGGTGTGTGTCCGTGTGAAAAAAAAAAAGACTAAAAAATCCAGAAAAGTCCCTGACAAGTAGATGGTTCAAACTGTTGATTGGTATTTTTTGGTATAAAAACTCATGACCGTTCATATTAGAGACCATTGATCAAATGGTTAATGTTTTTTAAACCGGTACCATGTTTTCGTGTGATCCCATGGAAAATTTCCCGAACTAACCATAGTCTAGATCCAGGACTTCCTTCATGATTGCCAGATACGGGAACTGCGCCCAAGCCAATCCAGCGTCCCTGGCCTCCCCTGCGTCCCTAGCCTCTCCCCTATGGAAGAGCATCCAAGCCTAGCTCCCTCGAATTAAGGCCAATGCGCAGTGGCTGGTTGGTTCAGGAAACCTCATTGTGTGGTCTGAAAATTGGACAGGGCTTGGTCCGCTGAAAATGGTTGCTGTTAAGCGGATCCCGAACTCTTACTTATATTCCTTGACATGAACCTAACTATTGGGAATGATCTCCATGTAATAGACCAAGCCATCTAACTGTTGATTTTAAGATGAGATCATCATCATGTGATTTGACGTACGTACCTTTTCTTGACCGAACTGGCAGATAGCTCCCTACCCGTAATGAACCAGATGTGAGTCCGCTTACAAGAATTGTTTAGAAAGGTGCATATAGCTACGTAGAACCATTAGATTTCACAAAATTCTTAGACTAGCAATAATTATGAAAATGCCACTAACCTTTTTTTAAAAAAGTTATTTATTTTTTACATACGCACCCACCACACACCCACGCACGCCGTAGTGGGATTTCAATACCTATAGGTTTCGAACCCAAGACCTCCTGTTGAAATTCCTCAGATTCTACCACTCGGGCAAAGACTGGAACCTAGAAAATGCCACTAACCTAAACCCCTAAATTCTAGATTATATGATTCCCACTATCCACTTAATGTGAAATTTTATACCATGCTTAATTATCATAAATTAACCATACACGTCGAGTTTCAGCCCTTAGATTATAGTAGACTAACTACTTGACCCTTACTTCCGTTCGTACACTTATCAGATCAAGATTCTGATCCGTTTATCTTGTTCACCCCATATGAATATGTTTAACTCATCATTAGAATTGCAATCAGAGGAACTTACACATGTGAACAAGTCACTCGAATCTAACGGTATACATGCTCTACCCCTAATCACTCCAGAAATCTACTTTGTGTTTATCAATTTATAAAACTAATTATAAATCCACCCATATACATGGTCAGATTGTTAACAATAAAGTTTTCTTATTTTAACAAGTCATCTGACCATCTATCAGGTTTGCATCTGCCAAATGGGTCGTCCGAATATTAGGATAAATCAGTCGTTATGAAGATTTTCGGGTTTAAGTTTAAAATACCGAGCAGCTCATCAATTAAATACATACAAATAATATTTTGAATTTCAAAGTAAGTAAGCCATCAAAAAAGCATCTTGGTCATCCTTTACAAATCGGGGCTCAAATTTAACCGGTTGAGAGATCTCGAGAAATAAGGATTGGCGGTAAAGTTTCACTCCTTTTAGACAGTGCAGTAGGGAGGAACGGATGATAGAAGTAACCGAAAAGGAAAATGGAAAATTTGTAAATACCAAGTGCATGAAAAACCCGTATGAAGAAGGATTGGGTTATACGGTGAATACTACCCCATGCATTAGCGGATCATGTGGCCCACTTGGAGATTAGATCTGATTCAAACTTGGGGCCATTGCCTACCACGATGTGCAGAAGATGGTGGAAGGCATGGATCCCCCGGAAGACCATAGTAAGTGGACCCCACTAATTCCCAACAACCATACGGAACGTCTGCCAGTGGGCGGTGAAAACGCTAAAACAAAGGGATCCATCCCATCTTCCCATCCCTAATGTGGGCCATCCGATAGTCGGATCCACCCCAAACTTTAGCCACAACGTAGCGCCCTCACACAAAACAAATGAACAGTATGGATCTGCCCAAGGACTGCCACAAGTGGGCCCCACCAACTCCAACTAATCAAACTAAGGTCGGCATCTCTCTCTTCTCGCTGTAACAGCGTCCGAAGAAGACTCGACCACAAGACTTCTTTGCACCTAGGATCTCTCACGCATCCCTCTACCCTATCCTAGCCATCCAAACTGCCCCATGATGGATACCGACCAAACCAGTGAACCCCATCCACTCCCAAAGCACGCAGAGATGGACGACGTTACGTCATTTGAAAGAAGATAGCGTGCAGGAGTTCTTCTATCCAAGAAATCCAACCGGAATGAAATAAGTTCCCTTCTCGGGAACTCCAGATCTGATGCAATTCGAACCGTCCACTCCTTAAGAACGGGAGTTCCAACCAATCCCACGTCGGCAGGAGAGGAAGGAAAGAAGAGGAGAGAATGTCGTCTAGCCGTGCGCAAGAGGATTCGCACGACTGCGTAACTAGAGTTGGAAACCTTCTTCAACGCATAAACCCCTGCCAGCCCCTATATAAACGTGTCCTCCAAGTCATCCAGTAACAAAAAAAAAAAAAAAAGTGAGAGAAGAAAGCAACAAGAAGGAGAAAGGAGATAGCAAAGTAAAGAGAGAGAACTCCAACGCCGGCGATCTGCCGTCCACAGAAAGAAAGAACGGAAAAGAGACATGAGAGAAAGAGAGGGGCGAGATTGCTGTTGCTACTGTCGCTGGGTTCCGGCCTGATTGAGTTGCTGGACCGAGTCCAGCCACACTGTCTGGTCAAGAGAAAGAGAAAAAGAAAGAAAAAAAGAAAGAAAAAAAGAAAAAAAAAAAAAAGTAAGAAAGAAAGAAGGAAAGAAGGAGAAATAGAAAAAAAAAATAAATTAAGAAAGAAAGAAGGAAAGAAAGAGAAATAGAGAAAAAGAAAAAAAAAAAGGGAAATTCACCATACTAGCCTCAATGTATGGTCGAATTCCCTAAAAAGATTAAACGTTTTAAATATTCCAAAGGTAGCCTTTTGACAAGCTTCTGAAAATTACTTGGACCAAAATTCTCTTTGTCCTTGGTTAATTAGTTGTACGGTTTTGCAATGAACAAGAAGTTATGTTGTATTTAATGACGTGTACTGAACCCTTTTTTAGGCATGGCAAGGACCAACTCGTGGTGCCGGGTGTATAATCCATGCCACCCATCCTTCTTGCCATGTCATTTTGGGGCTAAGGCCCAAATATCAGCCTGATCCAGAGCTATTGTCGGCCACATAATAGAAAATAATAATGATAGTGCCACCCATTGTTGATACTTTCCAGGCTCAGCATAATATTTATTAGAAGTGCACACTGAAAAGGTCGGACTTTTTGGACCCACAGCGAGCTGGCCGACAAGGTGGATGAAACAGACCACCTTATTGTGGGCCTTAGGCTATAATACCAATGGCTAGCATTTCATTTGGTAGTAAAGGACATGAACATGTGACAACAATGACCCATATAACATGACAACCACAACTCATATAACATGACAACTACGACCCATGCAAACCATGACACATATGGGCCCACATTGATGTATGTATATAATCCATGTCGACCATCCTTTTTGCCTTGTCATTTTAGGGCGAGGGCCTAAATATCGGCCTCATCTTGTGCTCGTGTGGGCCACATAATAGAAAATAATGGTGACTGTTGAAACTTTCCAGGCTCACTGTGATATTTGTTAAAAGTGGACACTACCCAAGTCAGGACTTTTTGGGCCTACGGCGAGCTGGCCAACAAGGTGGATGGATCGGATCACTCCATCATGTGCCTTAAGCTATGGTAACAGTGGCTAGATGGTAAAGAAAGTGAACACGTGAAAACCACAATCCATTTAACATGACAGCCACGATACATATAACATGACAACTACGACCCATGCAAACCACGACACATATGGGCCCACATTGATGTATGAGTATAATCCATGCCACCCATCCTTTTTGCCTTGTCATTTTAGCGCTAGAGCCTAAGTATCAGCCTGATCCAGTGCTCGTGTGTGCCACATAATAGAAAATAATATCAACTGTTGAAACTTTTCAGGCTTACTGTGATGTTTGTTAGAAGTGGACACTGCCCAAGTCAGGACTTTTTGGGCCCACGCTGAGCTGGCCGACAAGGTGGATGGATCGGATCACCCCATCGTGAGCCTTAAGCTATGGAACCAGTGGCTAAATAGTAAAGGAAGTGAACATGTAAAAACCAAGATTCATTTAACATGACAACCACTATCTATATAATATGACAACTACGACCCATGCAAATCACGACTCATATGGGCCCACATTGATGTATGTGTATAATCCATACTGCCCATCCTTTTTACCTTGTCATTTTAGGGCCAGGGCCCAAGTATCAGCATGATCCAGTGCTCGTGTGGGCCACATAATAGAAAATAATTATGTTTGTTAAAACTCTACAGGCTCACTGTGATGGTTGTTAGAAGTGGACATTGCCCAAGTTAGAACTTTTTCGGCCCACGGCAAGCTGGCCGACAAGGTCGATGGATTAGATCACCCCATTGTGGGTCATAAGCTATGGCAGCTGTGGCTAGATAGTAAAGGAAGTGAACACATGAAAACCACGATTCATATAATATGACAACTACGACCCATGCAAACCACAACCCATATGGGCCCACATGAATGTATGTGTATAATCCATGCGCCCATCCCTTTGACCTTGTCATTTTAGGGCTAGGGGCCAAGTATCAGCCTGATCTAGTGCTCGTGTGGGCGACATAACAGAAAATAATGGTGACTGTTAAAACTTTCCAGGCTCACTATGATGTTTGTTAAAAGTGGACACTGTCCAAGTCAGGACTTTTTGGGCCCACGGTGAGCTGGCCGATAAAGTGGATGGATCAGATCACCCTATCGTGGGCCATAAGCTATGGTACCGATGGCTAGATAGTAAAGGAAGTAAACACGTAAAAACCAAGATCCATTTAACATGACAACCACAATCCATATAACATGACAACTACAACCCATGCAAACCACGACCCATATGGGCCCACATTGATGTATGTGTATAATCCATGTCGCCCATCCTTTTTACCTTGTCATTTTAGGGCTAGGGCGAAAGTATCAGCCTGATCCGATGCTCGTGTGCGCCACATAATAGAAAATAATGGTGATTGTTGAAACTTTCCAGGCTCATTGTGATGTTTATTAGAAGTGGACACTGCCTAACTCAGGAATTTTTTGGGCTTAAAAAGCTTGCCCAACTTAGCATATGGCGATAGAATCTGGCCACGAGAGAAGAAGAGTCATATATAAGGGCTCCCACAGCCATACCTAAGGAGGAGCACGACCCAAGTATGAGGCACAGACGGGCAAAAAAGCAGAAAAGAAAGGAAGATAGAGCAGAAAATACCTGAAGAACATGCAGCAGCCCCTGAGAATGCGAGTTTGTCTGAGTGAACACTCAGACAAACCCAAAAACAGCTCTACCAGCATTATCGAAACAATACTCCGATGGGCCAAGACATAGCCAAAAACGTCGAACAAAACTGCTATCGCCACCTGAAAAATAGCAGCTCCGCCAAGACACAGAAGATCAGTGCATTCAAGCACTGAAGCTGACAGTCGGATCTAGGGGCCCCTCGAGCGGTCGATCACCGATCGTAAAGCAGCTCAAGTGAGAACTCATCAACTCTGCTCTCCATAGTGGGGAATATAATACATTCTTCATGGCGGGCCACACACACACACACATAAGTAGGCCACACACCTCTACATCATACAAGAGAGAGAGAGAGAGAGACGTGAAGGGGAGGGACCCCGCCACTATTGGGCCCTCCCTATACAATGTATACATCAAGTGGGTCCCACAACAAGTGGGCCCTTAAAATAGAAATCAACGGTGGATCACCCACCTATCGGTCTCCTTCTTTAGCTCCTTGGACTCCTATGTTCCTTGCCTTCAATTTTGATGGAGGTAGATGATGAATGAATGGTTGAGATGGGAGATGAGAGAGTGGGAAAGTGGGCCACACTTGGCTTGGGAGACTTGGAGAGCTTTGGACATTGGAAATCTCTTGGGAGTTAGGGGAATTGTTAGAGAATGAGAGAGAAAGAGAGGTGATGAGTTGATATGGGATGGGTGGAATGGGTGTTGTAAGAAAGGGGATGGAGAGGTATGGGTTTGTTTGAAATTTTGGTAAAAGAGGGATGAGTAGGGAGAGAGAGAGAGAGAGTTGACTTGTGGAAAAGAGGGAGTGGGTATTTATACTTGGGATAGGGTGATGTGGCATGGGGGTATAGGTGGTGTACTTAACTTGATTTAATGTGACGGTCCATAGAGATTCTCTCGAAATTCACAACGCATGGCGTTTTCCTCAAGATGAACACGGGCCCACATCTTCTGGTCTGGGTATTAGATCAGTGTGCGAGTCATGACATTGGAACCGTGGTGACGGCGTGGTCACTAGGGTATAAGTTTCGGGTCGAGCCAACTTTGGTTTGCAGGACTCGGCTTAGGATCGCATGTAAACGTCTTATACAAGTCAAGGGTTGCAAGAATTCGATCGGGAGGACTACAGAGGCCTACGAAATGGTACGGGGTAGGATACGGGTCTTATAATAGAAAACAATGAGGAGAGTGATTCCCAGCCTTGAAACTATATTAAGGCCCATCATAATGTTTATTTGAAATCCAACCTATTCAAAAGTTTAAAAAATACACTAAATAAGGGAAAACACAAATATCATCTTGATATAAAACTTTTGTTGCCTTTAGAAGTTTTTAATGGTGGGCGTTACTGTCCCAATTTTTTTGTGCTAGGGTCCACTGGGGCTTTGGATTTAACTCGTTCTTTGGATATTTCCCTAAAATGATCTCTCCAAATGGATGGAAGGTGTGGATATAAAACATACATCATGGTGGGGCCCAAAAATAAGAGGTATATAAATATCAGGTGGACCACACCACATGAAAACAATAGTGATTGGATATCCATCATTTAAATCCTCATAAGGTCCACTATACCATTTATTTGGCATCCAATCTGTTTATTAGGTCATACAGGCCTAGATGAAGGGGAAGAACAAAAATCATCTCGATCCAAAACTTTTATGGCCCCCAAAATGTTTTAAATGGTTGCGCTCATTCAACACTGTTACCTGTAATATGGCCCATTTTAGATTGGGATATGCCTCATTTTTGGTCTCATGCCATAAGATGACCTTTAAAAATAGATCGACGGCATGGATTAAACACATACATCATGGTGTGGCCCGGCCATAGATCACCAACCACCAGCCATCGGATGGTGTCAGGGGGAGTAGCTAATTTGTTCCCCTTATTAGTGGTGTGGTCCATTTAATCTTTGGATATGATTCATTTTTTGGATAATTCTCTAAAATGATCTTGAAGAATGGATGAATGGTGTGGGTTGATCCCAAATTTATAAGTAAATCCAAAACTCAACTGTACCATGCCACGCAAAATAGTGTGGAATAATGATTTCCACCATTGACATATACCTTCCTTGGGCCCACAATAATGTTTATTTGACATCTAACATGTTCAGAATATCAAAAAGATATGAATTAAGAGAAAACACAAACATGAGCTTGATCCAAAACTTCTATGAATGTTATTTTTAATGGTGGACGTTCAATACCCACTTTGTCGGGACTTTTTTTAAAATCCATCTTGGCTTTGGAAGTATCCGTGACCCATGATCCATTCGGTTCATTAGACAATAAATCATATTTTCACCATGAATGTTAAATTTCATTCCAATATAATAGTTATGTAGATCACATCACAGTGAAAAGTGTGAAATCATGTATAAAACATCTAAATTCACATTTTTGCACACATGAACATTTGAATACAATTGATTTTAGGAAACTCAATCTTCATTTTGTCTAGGATCAAATGAATAGAGTGGATTGCGTGTATATAGTAAGGTGATCCTACACACAATTAAGAAGATTTTAACAGATTTCTAATCTCATTTTTTCCCATTATGTAGAGAATCGGAACGTTGAATCCCTCTGATTTTTAATTCCCAATATAAATACATGGTGGGCCACCTTATAGACGGGTTAGATCTTATCCATATGAATCCATCCTGAACAAACTAGCAAATGTAACACGTTCATCCATACGAAAGTAACACTGGAAAATTTTGTATATTTAATTACTATTGATTGATCCATCATCAGCGAATGCAGGCTTTTTAAGCGAGCGGATTAGATGTCACCTCAATCTCATCCAACATGGTGCCATCCTGATTGTGGGGCCCATATTGATAAATGTATTTTGTATCCACGCCGTCCATCCGTGTTTTCAGCTCATTAATTCTAGAGTTAGATCCCAAAACTAAAGCATATCCAAATCTCAAGTTGACCACACCACAAGAAAAGTGGGAATTTGAATCAAGCTAATATCTTCGTTTTTCCTTCATCGACATCTTTCTGACCTTATCAACAAGTTGGATGAAAAAAAAAACATCACTGCAGGCCCTAGTAAGGTTTCAACTATGAACATTATTATTCCCACAGTTTTTTGTTGCGTCGTCTATTAAAAGCTTGGATATACTTTTTTTTTTCTTTTAACCTAAAATGAGCTGAAAAAATAGATGAACAACATCGATTAAACACATAAATTAAGTTGGGCTACAAATTGTCCATACACGTGGTGAGAACGGAAACATTAACCATTGAAATCTTCTCGGGGATTGCCAAGATGTTTTATTATAAAATATTTCAAAAAAAATTTTAAATACAAATTCTGAATTTTCATTTTTAAAATCTCAAAAATTTCTCATATTTTAATTTTTTTTTCCTCAAAAATTTCAAAATGCTGATTTTTTTTTTTTTTTCGAAAGCATCATTTTGTTTTCAAAATTTTTCTCAAACATTGTTAAAAAATTTTAACTTCACAATATTCTTTTTCATGTGATATTACAAATCATTTAAATATTACTTTTTAATTATATATAAAAAAATTTCCACTCATATAATTTCAAAACTATATATATATATATATATATATATATATATATATATATATATATATATATATATATATACAGAAAAATAGAGGATTATTACCGACGGTTTTGTACGTTGGTAAAAACAATTAGCGACGGTTTTCAGCCGTCGGGAAAAATTTTCATATTTATTTTTGGTGATGAAATTAATCATTGGTAAAAACACTTTTATTAAAAGTGAGTTTTCGGACGGGGTGGGAATTTTTAGTCCGTGGCGGGAACCTTTCCCCGATGGTTTTAGTTCGTCGGGAAAAGCACTTTTACCGATGAAGATAGGTTTCATTGGTAAAAACATAGTACCAGATTTTTTCCGACAATTTAGGTCCGTCAGGAAAAGCACTCGTATCGACAAAAATAGTTTTCGTCGATAATAGCATTGTATCGGATTTTTGCTGACGGTTTATGTCTGTCGGGAAAATAGTTTTACCTACGAAATCAAAATTTTGTTGGTAAAAGTAAAATTTTCGATTTCTTATTCTTTTCAAAAAATCAAAACAACCATTACCGATGAAAATTTTCTTCGATAAAAATGGATTTTACCTACGAAATTATAATTACATTGGTAAAAGTAAACTTTTCAATTTTTTTTTCAAAAATTCAAAACAACCATTATCGACGAAAATTTTCATCGGTCAAAAAGACTTTTACCTATGAAATTATAATTTTGTCGGGAAAAGTAATTTTTCCAATTTTTTTTTCAAAAATTCAAAAGAGCCATTACCGACGAAAATTTTCGTCAGTAAAAAGGAATTTTACCTACGAAAGTATAACTTCATCAGTAAAAGTAAATTTTTTCTTTTTTTTTTTTCAAAAATTCAAAATAGCCATTATCGAAAAAAATGTTCATCGGTAAAAAGGACTTTTACCTACGAAATTATAATTTTGTTGGTAAAAGTAAATTTTCAAAATTTTTTTTTCAAAAATTCAAAACAGCCATTGTTGACAAAAATTTTCATTGGAAAAAGGACTTTTACCTACAAAATTAGAATTTCGTCGGTAAAAAAACATATTTCTTGTACGGCTAAAAGTCTACATTTAAGAATATTGAAAAAAATTATGAATCTTGAAAGAATAATTTTTAAAATTTTTGACAATTGTGAAAAAATTGAGAATTTTGATAAAAAATTGAGTTTTGAAAAAGATTTGAATTTTGAATTTTATAAGAACTAAGAATTTTTTTAAATTTCGAGAACTTTTAAAAAGTTAGGAATTGTTTTTTTTGAAAAATTAAGAATAAAAAAATGATAATTATGAAAAAGTATAATTTTTTTTTAAAATTAAGAATTTTAAAAAAAATTAAGAAATTTGAAATTTTTGAAAAAAAAATAAGAATTTTGAATTTGAGAATCTTGAAACAAATTGGAAAATTTTAAAAAATTGAGAAATTTCAAATAATTGAAAATTCTGAAAAATAAAATAAAAATTAAGAATTGATTTTTTTTTTTTAAATTTTTAAAAAACTGAGATTTTTAAATTTTTTTGATAAATTTCTACAAATTTATATTCTTGAAAAAATTTAGAATTAAAAAAAAAATTTAAGAATCTTGATTTTTTTTCTTTTGAGAATTTTCGTAAAATTGATAAAATTAAGAATTAATTTTAGTGCAGGAACCCAAAAATGAAATATATCCAAATCTCATTTTGGGCCTTGCAAATGAACGAACTCGATTTCCGCATTGACTACCACATGTATTTTAGAGAGATATAGAGAGATGAGTATACCATATTTTGTTTCTTACGGATCCAATATATCATCTCCGTGGCTTTTATTCATTTTGGAACTTGGAAGCTCGAAGCAGAGCTCTCTCTTAAAATCCCTAAGCTCCGAAAGGGAAACAAAGTGAAATCGCGTTTTACTTTTACAATTCTATCTGTCAAAATCCCCAGGCTCTGAAAGGAAAACAGATCGAAATCGTGTTTAACTTCTTGTAACATCTCGAAAAAATTCGTACAAAGACCCGAGTACCCCCTCAGGCAGAAATCATTAATGAGTGAATCCTTTAGTAATTAGATGAAGATTAATTAAGTACTAAACTCAAGCACCGATGGAATTAGCTTAAACTATTTTCTATACGAACTACAAGACCCAAAACCATTGGAATCGCTAACCCAACATTACCTAAAAACCTAGGATAAATCTCAAAACCCATTTGCTCTCGGGATCACACTGAAACTCCGTATTGGACCTGGACCACGCGTCGAAAGTCCGATGACCGCGAAACTATACGGTTATGACCGCCTTACTGGGCTTGACAAGTGTCATAGGAATCGAATCCGAATAGTATCTAGAAACGCACAACTTGAGCCCGGAGCGAAGTATGTGAGAAACGCGAATATCTTTAAAAAATGAACTCAAACTTAAGTAATCTGGGCTATTTACTTGCAGGCCAAATTTAAGGTTTCTGACCATCAGAATCTAACCCAACTACACCCTTGGATCAGAGAAATTTCCCTACACATGTCAGTGTACTTGTGGCCTTAATCGAGTAACGATAGCCGTTGAACTGAAACTGGTCCTCCTTAGTCAATCCACAAATTTGATCGGACCAAAATCTTAGCCTGGCATAGATCCATCATCAGGGAACTTTCTCCAGACCGTATGCAGGTAATGGGCCTCCAGATGAGCTCCATTGGCCCGAAACAGCCACTTTTAGGCTATAACCTAAGTATACCATGACCCTAGGGCCATTAACTTCACTTCTGAGCCTATATAAGACCCTTAACCCACCCCTCTCTCATTTCATACGAATTCCCTAAACCCTAGGAGAGAGAAGAGAGAAAGAGAAGGAAAGAGTGAGGAGAAGTGAGAGAGAGTTGTGGTTTGTTGCTGGGATTCATTCCCGCTACTCCATATGCTGAATCCCCTCTTCCATGTCGCTATACCAGCGATTTTGACTCCATTTTTGGGTAAAAAATCCTAAGCCTAATCTGTTTTAGGTATCCAAATAGGTAGATCGGTGAAATAGCTAACCTATTTAATGCTATAAGTAGTCATTGTGTCGTAAACAAAGGCATAGTGTACGAATCGAGTTCGTAATCGGCGTACCGATGAAAAGTGCAGACTATAAACGTTTAGGTTATGGTTTTCAAGGCTTTCAATGTCAGTTAATGATTTATGACTGACTTGATTGCTGTCACATATACTTAAATGCGATGTTTTCCATGTATTATACATATATATGAACTATGTTAAATATAATGCATCTCATGTATTTGTTGAAATGTTTGAATAAATATAGAATCATGATTTGTGCTTGCCATGATTATTGATTGAGAATACATGATTGTTGTATGTGTGACAACTCCTTTGTGAAAGGATTTGCTACAATATATGTTATGACAAATTTATTACATGTATGATGATATGTGTAGTCTAAGTGTTTGATAAAATGCTTGAATGAGAAAATACTGATTTAAATGTATTTTATAAGGGTGTTGAGATAAGATTCTAAACTACCTTAGCTACAGGTATAGATTCCTTCTTGTAACCTAAATCTAATTACATGATTTATGTATGAAATGCATGTGTATGATGTCATGTTCACTATGGGTTATATAAAATGCTCAAATGGTTGCAATGCTTGAATTGTTTGTTCAATATTGTTATGACTATCATATGTGAGTGTTATTGCTTTGGAGTGTGATTGGGGCTACAATGTAGTCCAGGCAATCGGTAACGACTTCTGATCGAGTGGCTGAATCAGTTTTGCCACCACAGACACGTTCGAAGAATCCGAGTCCTACGGTGATTATCAACAGTGGTTAGGCCACAAGGAGTGTGTATGCACTCCATGTGATCAGTTTATCGTGCGCTCGTACCAATTAAACCTATCAAGTAACCCGATTGACCTAATGTATATTCACCATGTATGACCTAATGTATGTTCACCATGTATGGTCATTACTAGTACCACTTACCACTGAAAAACCCGTTTAACCTTGGTACAGCGATCCGCTAAGACTCATGAGCCGGGCATGATGGTATGGGACACCATGGTCGAGCTGTTGGCCTACATTGGCATGACAAGTCTCCCCGTAGTGTCCAGTGAGCAACCCAAACTCGTGATCTGAATACGCTGGTATGGGACACTGTGTTCGAGTTGTCGGCCTACGTTAAGGTGACGAACCTTTCCTGTAGTGACCTCGAGTATAAACTAGGCCTACACTAAGGTGACAAGCCCTTCGTAGACTTGAAGTTGCCTATCAACTGCTTTATAAATCAAGGGTGATGTTGCCCTATAACTTGCCTATCGTATGTAACTAACTAGGATTGAAAACCCTAGATGGATCCTTGTTTGGGTAAATGATGTAAAGGGAGGTACATTGGCTTCCTGAATATGCTGTATAAATAGGTCTAATTAAGAACTTGGCTAACACGACCATGCACTGCATTGCATGTGCCTTTGGCATGGGTGTTGATCACAGTGAGAGTTTAGCATGTGCAACCGTGAGATGATGTCATAGAGGGAGTGCAGGCGAGGGCATACATCATTAATACATACCATTCTTGCATTAACAAGAGTACTTAGGACATGATTGTTGTACTGCTTTATCATTACTGCTTGACTGAATTGATAACATGTTAACCTTTACCTTATAGCTCCACTAAGTTGATCACTCACTTTCACTATGGGACGGTGTTTTAAAACACCAAGCAGACTCTTTTGTAGTTTCAGATGATGGCGAGGCTTACGAGTTGGAGCTGGTCTTTTATGACGATGAGGAGGAGTTCTCCTACATGCAACTCTCTGACGGGTCTATGTAGACATAGAGTTGCGTCGTAGGGATCGCAGGGATACAGACTAGTTGAACATTATACTTGATCATTTTGTATAATTTTGGAACTATATATGTAATTATTTAACCTGGTGACATATTCATACTCTAGTGACTTACAACCACTTATATGTTTTATATATTTATCAGTCTTCCGCTTGCGTAATCTAATTGTCTCTGGAGTACGATGTGCTGATTTAGTGTAATCCCATTCATGTTTAACGCACTAATATGAACAACATTTAATCATCATTATCTATGTTGTATAAGTGATGCGTTGGAGCTCGAGAGCTGAGCTTCTACTCAACCCTCGATTTTTGGGGCGTTACACTTCTGCAATTCGATCATTTACAATGCCTAGAAACGTCGATTTTGTCACACCAGTAATCTCTTCGCCAATTTCAGGTACTCGTTCTAACTTTTTTTCTACTAATTTCTCAACTGATATCCTTTCGAAAATCAGGAATCAGGGCAGAAATCTCTCATTTTTGTGCATTTTCCCCATTTGGTCGTTTAAAATCCAATTTTTGCATTTTTTGGTTCGATCTGAGGAGGTTTTTTTTTGCTGATTTCACTGAAATCTTGCTCGGGAAGTGGAAAATCCTGTCGTTTCTAGCTCATTTGCTGGATTTGAGCAGTTTCTGCATTGCAATATCAACGATTAGGGTTTGGTGTTCAATCTGAGAGTAAAACCTTGTTCTTTGCTACGAAACCTACTCCATTACCGATTTTCGTGCAGGCTAGATAGACAAGGGGAATATACAATGATTGCAGCTCCTCACCGAACCGAACCCTAGCTCTTCTCTCCGTCTTCTCCAATATTTCTCTTATCTTTGTTATATCTACCATCTCTCTCTCTCTCTCTTTCTCTCTCCGATCATCATATCCTCAAAAGATAGTGGTTACACCTACAACCCACAAAGAACAGATGCCTAAGCATCTAGATCAGATAGAGCACGGATGACAGAGCAAATAACAGAGCAGATGATGGCATAAATGAGAGATACTATAAACTCAATGGCAGCAGTGGCCCTAACTTCGAGAAATGTACTAAATGTAGAGACTATTCAAGTATCCACTCCTAGGGATATACCTGAGGTTGAGGGACCTCAGTTGAAGAGGTCGATAAATCAATAGGTAATTTTTTGTTGGGATTCATTTATGTGTGATCTTTTACATACATATTTATGTTTTGTTACATTTCACTAGCCATTTATTAAATACTCTTCAAATGTTTTCTTGTGCATTTAATAGCCATGCTTAATTTGTTGCTAGCTATAGGTTTTGTGATCCCTTCATTTTTGTAGTTCACCATCATTTAATAGTTGGTCCCTATTTATTTTTTTCAAGTCAAGTCATATTTTTGTGTATTTATGTGTTTAACACAAAAGAATCCAAGAACTGACTCTCTTTTGCATGCTAAGATCAATCCAAGGCCATGACAATGCCAAGAACAACCACCTAGTGACTTCTCTATTGCTTAGTTCCGGTTTCTGGAGCGACTACTTGTCATCCATGGGCACTGGTGCTATAAAAGGATTTCCCAAATGGTAAGAACTACAAAATCCCTTCTTTCTCTGCTTTCACTCAATACAAAATTGTATATTTATATGGGTTACATGGCTAATTCATACTTGTAGAAACTACATTAATTGCATTCAAATCTATTATTTCTTTTATAAGAATATTTTATTTTGCAGTGATTTTATTGTGAGTAGGCGACTCATGAGCAACTGTAATGACTGGTATTCCAAATTCCGAACTCAACTTGCTGCAGTAAGCATTTTGGATATTGTAAGTTCTTTATAATAGACTGGGAATGTACATGAATGTTCTTATTACATATTTTCCCTTGAGCATCAAGTAGCCCTGTTCCCTATCTTATTTCTTTCCTAGACCTGTAGTTGTAATATAATCTGTTTGTGCTGTGTAGTTTGTTCAATATGGGAATGAGGGAAGCATTGTACTGCTCCAAGCCTACTTAGATCAAGTGAAATTTCAGAGCGAAGACTTTCAGTCAAATCCAGATCTTCTATCAGCTATCTTTAGATACTTTTTGGGTAGACCAAATTTCACCACAGTTTTCTATGAAGCACTGAGAAGTAAATTGATGAGTGAAGGATTTCTAGAAGGTCTCTCCAAGCAATTGCATTTGTCTACACCCAAGAATATTGTTGTTGGTCTTGCTCTGTCAGATTCAGGAAATACGGATTTCATAATCAGAGATGAGTTGCTTGGAGGAATGTATCACACGCTCCATGAATTACATGGTGCATTTGTCCACTGTGACACCAGTGTATTTTTTCCATTTCTCTTTCATTTCATAGATCAGATGCACTTATTCCTGCATCATATTCTATTGCATTGTCTTTTGGTTTTCTAATTGATTTTGGTGATAGGGAAGATGATCCATGTCCCGAGCAAAAATGAGCATGCTCTTGATATGGCTACTGCAGTTCATCATCAATTAGGAGATACTAATGAGCTAAATGATGGCAATGCCTCAATGAAGAAGAGAACTAATGTGTTACTTCTTGGTGATCGCCTTGGAGATCTAGGAATGTCTGATGGTTTGAACTATGAGAACCAAATTGTTGTTGGATTCTTGTAAGTAAATCACTGCCTTTCTGTCTTTTATAGTTATAAATTGTCAGTTTTCCTTTTTCCTATGAACCGTTACTTGTAGATAACTAGTCTTAGTTGAATTTGTTGGGGTTATGTTTCAAAAGCTTGTTCCATCAGCAGAATTCCAACCAAAATGTCATATGCTACCCTAAAATTAGTTAGAATATTTCCCAGTTTCAAATGAAGTTGTAGATAACTAAATAAAAGAAGTCCTAGGAATTTTATGTTGATAGGAACAAAGCCTCGATTGCATGATCTCCCCCTGGCTTGGAAGAACTTGGCTATGTCGAGTCTAATTTAATTTACTGCACCTAGAGTTCTGAGTTGATGTGCTAATGATCTTCAGTGGAGATCCGTGTGCATTCAGACCTTGGTCAACCTTTTCATTTCACCAGACATAATTTGTGCTGCAATTTTTTCATTAAAATTCAACCAGGTTACTTGATTATTAGTTTTTTTTTTGTAACTTTTGATAAAAGAATCTATTGATTAAGTCTAGTTTCTATTTTCGCATATACCTCTCATTTACGGCGACAATAGCAAATCACTCAAATTTAGTTTTCTGTGTGAAAGTTGTTTGGTTGAAAACATTACACATTCTCATGTAATATCTCCACTGTATTAAATGATTCACCTTAGGAGACCATTTCAAAGGAAAGAGACCTGCTTGTTTGTTGTATTTGCCATCGCAAACACGGTGTCTGCATAAAGGTTTGGCTTGCTTAATCATTTGTTTTCTTCTTTAAAATTCTGTAGGTTTCACTCCAAAAATGAGAGGTAGACTTTATGTTGTTTGCTTTGCTTCACCCTACCTTCAATTGTCCTACAGTGTAATCATGAAGACTGTCAAACTGCATTTCATCCTACTTGTGTTAAACGTGCTAGCCTGCACATGGATGTGAAGACTGATAGAGGCAAGTTTTTTCAGCACAAGGCTTATTGTGAAAAGCATAGCTTGTATCAGAAAAAGAAGGTCATATCAATTGCTTTTGAAGAATGAACATCTTATGATGCATTGTCTTTCATACGATAAAAGTCTTATGTCACAATGCATAAGTTTATTTCCCCTACTTCATCTTGGTTTTTATCAATTTCTACGGCTAAGAGTCTGCAACATGGACTTGATGAGGTCCGCTGCATTAACCAAATCCGGGTTAGTGAGAATGTACTACAATCCACATCTTGTTTGTTTTCTCATTCATTATCGGATCCTCCTTTTGGGTTTCCTTTCCAGCACTTCCAACTCTCAATTCTACTCTCCTTCCTTTCCCTACACACAGCCATCTGCATTTCATTTCTTGTTTGAGAGTTTCCATTTCCAGAAAAATGGAGTGATTTGAAACGAATTTCTTTCTTTGTGAAAATAAATTCAGGTGCAGGCATGGGTATTTCCATGTGGTGAACTGTCACGCCCCAGACTTGGTAACCGGATTCACAAGGAACCCGATGGCTGGTTCTGGCTGCAACAGCCTCCGTAGTACCCCATTCTCGGCTCCTGAAGCAGGTTCCGATCCTGGGATCCTACAAGGAGGATTTTCATAACAATATAACCATTTCCAATACGAGCATACCCAAGATCATAACAAGTAAATCTGAGAATAAAAAAAGGCACATATCACAAAATCCACTATGAATTTGAACTTTTACAAGTTTACATAAGGTCCAAAAGGACATACATAAGATAATAAAAGAAAGAAAGGAAGGATGCAATACTGGGTCCTCAAGCTCAGCTCTAATCCAAACTCTGCCACTGCGACACCTGCCTAGGATCTCCTGCACGCATCAATCGTGCATAAGCTTATAGAAGCTTAGAGGGTGGTGTAAGTGTGTGATAATAGTGTACAGAAGAATAATAGGAGATACAGGAAGGAGACATGCTCAATGAGAATATCACTAGCCTTACCAAGGCTTATCATGAATATGATGTAATGAGTACTGGACGCCATACCAAGGCAATGCATGAAGGGGCTTACATAACCAATACAAATACGATGCAAGTAATGCTAGTGCTCATAACCAAACCGTATGTCAAGTATATTTCCAATCATAAGGAAATCACCGGGGTCCATTACATTGCTGGATGACTGCCGCTCTACAGACCCCGCACAGTCAAACGAGCGTAAGAGACCTCACTACCCGCCTGTGGACAACCAATCACCAGCAAGGCCTGACGGTAGCGGACCCATTCATGAGCTGGTCAGACTCAGCCTAGCAATGCCCTCTTACATCAGGCGAGTAAGGCCACACCCCTATCCAACCGACTACATGACAGTGGGAGTCGCGGCCTAATGGTATAAGGCCCTCGTGCACTCATATATTCCACCCGGTCACGGCGTTGGAGCAGATCCTTGGTAGCATGAAAGTTTTGGAAATTTCACCCATGGGCATCCTATGCACCCAGTATGCTCAAGTAACATTTTCGGTGTCTAAACATGGCCATCCACGATGTATCTGTGGAGGCTACAACCCTGATGAAGCAAGGGTGATAATGCTCATATTATGCAATGCCAGATGCATGAATCACACAATCAACTATGCATCAATTCCAAGCATCCAACATGCTCAAGAGGGAATATTACGTCCCTCGGGAAGACATCATGCAATGCCCAATGGCACAATCATAACCACACACACAGTGTCATCCAAGCATACAATGATGCACATGGGCCATGAAGATGGGTCTAGGCGCATTATGCGGCGATATACAAAGTAAATTACATTCCTCCTATCCAAGAAGGAATCAAGACTAGGTACTTAGACAATATCTATAAGGAATCCCACCTCTAGTGGGGGCCCATTTACCTGGGGTAGCCCATAAGACTAAGCATACAACTACGAGTCTAAGTAATATAGAAATGAGCCTAGCAACTGTCTAAGATAAGTATCCAATCACTTTTAAATACAATCAGACCTAGAGGGGTCCATAATGGGGACATTTAACCACCATTCCCCAAAAAGGCACATCTACCATGAACTATATGGATAAAAGGCCCAAGGCTTACATTTAAGATAAAAATAAAAGTAACCACATACATATATTCCTCATAATAAGCCATAAAAAGATATAATACCACTTTTAACAACATGGCTCTAAGAGGGAAATTAAGACCCAAGGCCCAATTCCCAATGGCCATAGAATCCATGCATTAAGTTGGACTTGGTGAGCAGCCCGCGTACACAATATACGGCCCAAAAATAGGTTTAAGTTTGGATGAAATGGGCCCCACTACATCAGCCCAATAATTAGCAATTTAAGTAGGCAACTGAGGGCCCAATACTATCCTTACCTCAGCCCACAAGTCCATCAAAATGGTGGAAGTCGGCCCAATGTATGGTTGGGCTAAGCTGGGATGTCCCTGCCCAATCTGGGCTCACTGGATGTCCCAAAATTCTGATCTTAAGATGGGGTCCTCATAAGATCACTAAAAGTGACCCAAAAGAATGCACTGATTAAGCCCAAGGATTATAAGAAAGCATAAGCATGTAACACGTACACAAGTTCTCAATATGGTGAGCCCCACAGCCAAATAAAGTTGTAACCATAAAATTGTACATCGAAGGCCCTTTGATAAACTTTTGGCCCATTTGACTTCCTGGGCCTGCTAAGGTCCAGAAATTAGTTGAGTATGTGGAAATGATCTCATGAAGGCCAACTATACTCACTGGGGGACCCCACCAGATGGAGAGTGTGTATATATCATGAAAAGATCAAGTGGGCCTGCTACTGGATTGTGAGTCCAGCAGTAACCCAAGGCAGAGAGTGCTTCCACAATCGGGTGATCCAAGGCTTGGACGGCCTGGACCAAACATGCATTAAGGTAGGTTCCACATACATGCACATTGAGCCTTAAATAAATAGCCTAAGGTCTATGGTGGGCCTTTAACCACCTATAGAGAAACCTATGAGCTTACCTTAGGATCACCCAGGAGGACATAAAACCTCAACTGGTTTCCAAGAGGTAGCTCACCACTACCCATATAATGAAAGATCTAAGGCCTAAGCAATGTGTGGACTAGTAGGCCATACACCAAGCCCAACTCATAAGCCATATAGTGGGCCCTCAAGTAAGGTTTGGGCCCAACCACAAAGGTCATAATTCCACATATTGTGGTGGGCTTCATGGGCAGCCCAATAATTCATTTACATGGGCAAGTTTCACATTTAACACAAGTGAGTTAGGCCTCACTTTTGGCCTAAGTACAGGGTCGGTTTAATGGGCAGCCAAGGGCTCGACTTCTTGTGTATCATTGCCCCTAAGCCCATCACAATAGATAGGAGAGTATAGGCTCAAGATCAATGGGCCTATCCAAAAGAACTGAGTCCACAAGGCCTACTTGCTAACACAAACATGCATATACTATATCACATAATGGGCCCTAAAGAAATGGCCCAAAACAAAAGTCATCCAATTCATACATTATGGTGGGCTTGAGTGCAGCTCAAAAATCCAAGAATACACATAGGCAAGGCCTATACTGATAGTGTGAGCCTTACCACATCAGCCCAAAGACTTAGCAAGGCCCTCCACACTATACATTTATGTGGGCCCCGCAAGTCAGCCCATAATTAAGCATTTCATGAGGGCATCACGGCTAATAAATACACACGGTCAGCCTGTAGACGGCCCGTTGGGCCCGTGAAATAATAAGGTCTGGCCCTGCACGATCTTGGGCTCAAGAAATAGGTTTCCAGCCCATTGGGCCTATAAACTACCAAAAATCTGGTTAAGGCTAACCCCCAACATCACCACAAAGGTGGGCCTTAAGAGGAACTAATTATGCCCAAAAATGTCTAAGGAAATAAGGCAAGGAGTGTGTGCAATACTCCCTTAAATATGGTGGGCCACAACAGCTCCAAAACAATCAACTATGGAGCAAATTTGGGCCCCTTACTGGAATTTCAGCCCACCCACTTCCTGGGCCTGCTGGAATCCAGAAATTTATGTAATTCCAGATGGGTTACTAGCCCATGGTGACCCACACATATTACAGTGGGTCCCACCGGATGAGAGGGGAATGCACAACACATATTAGAAGTGGGCCATGCCGCTGGAATACAGGCCCAACAACAGCCCAAGGTAGGGGCATCCCGTGATGGGTAGTCCTACGGGCCTGAGTATCTGGACCAAAACTGACCCAAGTTTGCAGGCCACACCACGATCAGTACAGGGGCCCGATGGCCATGAAAATTTACAAGATGGTCCTCCCATAGGTGGACCACGAATCCTCAAAATTTTGTGATTTTTGGAGGGTCAGAAGTATTTTAATTAATTTAAATAAAACAGACCATCAAGAAAATCTGGTGAATCGGGACACCTGAACGTGGTGAGCCATTCTATCACTTGTCACGGTGTACACAGGGCTCCATTGGCCCCAAAAAATTTTAGGTGATTCCCACCATGGGTGGACCACCTCTCTGTAAATTTTCATAATTTTAGGATATTCAAAAGTATTTAAATTAATTTAAATAATACAATCTATCCAGGGTGAAATATTGCTGGAATATAACTGTCTTGAATTTGGGCCATCCAATGGGTGGGTTCTGGGCCTCCAAAATTCCTGAAATTTGGACCCAAGGTCCCTCATCAAGACTAAAACAATTTGGCATCCAGAAATATGGCCCACTTTCTTAGAAATTATTTTTTTAATATTATTTTTATGGGACTATGCTGCTGGACTGCACAGCAGAAATTTCTGGCAGTCCAGTATGTTGGCCCACCCTTTTGGATGCCCAAATAGGATTACTTGGCCCTGAAATTGTGTGAATAGGTCCTACCATGGGTGGGACACCTCCCTACAAAAATTTAGGATTTTTGGGATAGTAAAAATATTTTATTTAACTCATGCAATTTATGGACAGCAAGGTCCAGATTTTTATTTTCCTGCTCCAGCAATGCTGCGGTCCTTGACTTTAGCACCCCATTTGAGTGGGCCCAGGTCTATGTAAATTTGGAAAAATGTAAGGCCAACCTTCCCATACAAGTATACAGTAAGGTGGGGTCCACAAAGGTGGCCCAACATTTCAAAATCAGGCTGATATTTATGATTTTCCAGCAAACAGTGTAGCTGGACAATCCAGAAAAATCTGGACCGTCCACCCTCCTTGGCCCACCCTTTTGGGTGATCAAATAGGGACATTTGAAGGTGAGGTTTAGCATACTTTTAGATGGGGTCCACACCTCAAAGAGAAGTCTAAGAAATCAGGAAAAAGGAGACCACAAACAAGGCCTACAACCCATACATTACAGGATAAAAAAAAAATTCCAGCAATCTGGATAGCAACATGTTGCTGTCTAGATCAGCCCAAAAAATTTAATAAATGGGAAATAAATCATAGATTCCACAAGGTGGGGTCCACCCTGATGTGTCACACAACTCCCAAGCCCAGTCCCTCCCCAAGAAAATCTATAAAATCAGGCCCAAAGGCTTTCCAAATCAAGCAGCAAAACTAGGCAGCACAGTTGGGCCTGGGTGTCCAACAACTTGGGCCTGGATGTCCCAAAAATTTAAAAATTCTGGTTGCATGGCACATCAGGTGGGCCACATAATCATTACATCTAAACCATAGAAAGTGGAGAAGAGAAGAATAAAGGAAATCTCATCAAGATGGGGTCCATGGAGAATGGCCTCATCAAGATCACATGCATGCAAGTGATGGCTAAAAAGACCTTATTCAAGGAGTGGTGGACCTTCACCATTGATGTGGTGAGTCCTACACTCTCCATATGAAGCAACAAAAGATCTATGAAAATAAGAATCATGCAATCTATCCTACATACTCACCCACTTGTTGGATCTTCAAGATTCTTCAATCACCATGCTCCTTAAGCTTCAAGGAAGGAGGTTCAATGGTGATGATGGATCTTTGATGGTTAGATCTAGGGGGAAAGAAGAGGAAAGAGGGCTGGAAAAGTTCAGCAATGGAGGACATTGGAGGGCATTTGCAAAGAGGATAAGAGAGAAATGAAGAAAGAGAGAGGGAGATGAGAGAGTTTTTAAAGTTGAAATGATTGCTTTCTTAGAAAAAGATGAGTTTTGAAAAGAGAAAATAATCATTGCTCATGGGATAGGGTGGCTCATCATTGCCTAGAGAAGCTAATCTCATCATGGTTTTCTTGAGAAAAGAAGCCATCATTGCTAGGCTAAAGGTGGCTTACATGGGGAATAGTGCACATGGGGAAATGTGCAATCAGGTGGGTCCCACCAAAAATGCAATCAACGGTCCAAATAATGCGCGGCCCATAACTTTTGATGGACACGCTGGATTTACGCATGAGACGCGGCACTGGAACCGCGGCGACGATGCGGTCGCAATGGCATAGGTCTTGGGTCAATCCGAGTCGGGTCTACGTGACCAAACTCGAGGGTGACTGCAATCACTATCCGAAGGTCGCGGGTCGCCGAAATTTGACCGGTAGGACCGCGGGACCAAAATACACGAGATGCATACTCACACACACACATACACACATGCGAACTCGGGTTAGGTCTCACATGAACAATGACTACACTCATTGGGAGATGTATGCGATTGGCAGAAGTGCAAATCCCACCATCAACAGCCAGGGCAACAAGTTTCTTGCCCCGACGAATTGCTTTGCCAAGGAGGTAATGTAACAGTAACAATTGAATTCTCTAACATCTCCACTACCATAAACTACATCTACAAATTGAAAAATGATATGAGCAAGCTCTATTAGAGTAGATTCCCACCACTAATCCTAGTATATTTGAAATATTTGTTATAGATTAGATTATATTAGATTTTAGGTTACCTTTAGTATATAAACATGTCATTGCCAATGGAATAATTCACCGAAGATCTTCACAATGTAGTTGCTAAAATGTAAGAACTCAGTGATTTGGTCCTTAGTACAAGCTAAATGTATGTTATCTCATCTAGTGAGGTTGTCACATTTCAGGCACTTGTGGTGAAGCTAAGGGAAGGCACCGGGCCAAATGCTAATACTGGTGTTGTCACTAGAGTTCTTGCAACTGTTGGGGAGCTTGCTAGGGTGGTAGGTTTACTTCCCTATTTTTTGGGTTATATTTTGTATCATGTAGTGTGCTGGTACAAGTTCCAATTTCATCAAGTCTGATACTTTAAATTAGCTTGCCTTTTATGTGGGTGGTATGAAAAGGAATGGTGAAAAGGTTCTATTTTGATGCTAAATTGTCGAAGCATTGCTCTAGGAGTTTTTGCTTGTTTACTTTAATTTGTAATAAGTAGTGATCATGTTGTCATTTTGGTATCTACCTCCTTTCATAGAGGCTAGCATACTTGCTTGCTGCATTACACTTTGGGGACCACATGATGTGAGGATAATCACTTACCAGTTATGTTTTCACATGGATGTTTTTTCTCTATTAGCAATGGTGTGATCTTAATTCGTTTGTTGTGGTCCTTGTTATAGGGAGGTTTTGGAATGAAGCAATATCTTGGTGAACTAATGCAAGTAATTGTTGAAGCCCTCTTGGATGGAGCTGCTATTATAAAGTGGGAAGTGGCTGTCGCAACTCTTAGTCAAGTTGTACAGAGCACTAGGTATTGTGTTCTCATTGCTAGTCCAAGCTAGAATAAAGAAGGATGGTTATGTCAGCCTATCAGGTTGGCAGCCAGCATTAAATTGGGCTGATGTTTTTATCATGAATCCTGACAACTTTGAGATTTTTTTTTTATTTTAGAAAATTAAGAATGGGTCCTGATTGAGCATGTGCAGGTTCGGGGGCTCCCTTGTGCCCACAATTTCCAAGTGGAATGCATTGACGAGTGGCTCCAGCTGAATGTGAAGTGCCCCCATTGCCACTACTCCATCTTCCCTAACCTCGACCTCAGCGCCCTCTCCAACCTTCACGCTGACTCTGGGCGTCCCTCTACTAGTGTTTTGACGGCCACACACTACGTGCACATGCAACCAGTAGGCCAGAGCTACCTGTTGAGGTTGTAGGGCCTGCTATGCACAATCCGAATGGAGAATGCTGGTGGAGGCAATGATGATGCTAGCCTGGAAGCAGCAGAAGATGGATGGGCAGTGTTATCTCAGGGTCTACCAAGCACAACGGCACCGGTGATGACGGGCATGACCATGACTTTGTATTATTTGTGGAACCTAATGTTGTGTAACAATTTGATTAAGTTAAACTTTAAATCGACTATTGTTAACTATTTTGTAGGTATTGTGGCATTCATGATTGATTGCTTCATGAGTGGATTGAATGAATGGATTAGTAGTTTAAATAAATATTTTAAAAAATAAATATTTTTAGCCTCAATTTGTAACTGAGGCTTGGATTTAGCCTCGGTCGTTGGGAACCAAGGTTGAAATTCCTGTGGCTAAAGGCTTTAGCCTCGGTTGTTAAGAACCGATGTTAAAAATAGATTTAGCTTCAATTGGAGGCAATTGAGGCTGAAATTTGGATTTAGTCTCAGTTAGAAACAATGGAGGCTAAAATTTTGATTTAGCCTCATTTCAAGAAAACTGAAGCTAAAAAGGTTCTTTTAGCTTCACTTGAAGAACCGAGGCTATAAAAGTCATTTTAGCCTTGGTTGCTGAAACTGAGGCTAAAGTCTTTAGCCATGGGGGTTTCAACCTCAGTTTGGATAACTGAGGCAAAACTGAGGCTAAAGCTTTTAACCTCAGTTTTTAACCTTTTTAACCACAGTTTTGAACCGAGGTTAAAGCCCCCTTTTCTTGTAGTGTTGCATAATGAATAACGTAGGGCTTCTTTTCTTCTTTCTGGCCTAACATCGCCCCAATAGCATAGTCAGACACATTACACATAAGTTCAAAAGGAATGCTTCAATCGGATGGCTGCATGATAGGTGTGGTAGTTAACATGCCATTGAGCTTAGAGAAAGTTTCTTCGCATTGCTCAGTCCACTCATATCGTACATCCTTTTGAAGTAAATTACATAAAGGATGAGAGAGGTGACTAAAGTCCTTTATGAATCTTTTGTAAAACCCAGTGTGTCCTAAGAAGGATTGCACGTCTCGTATGCTTTTGGGTGGAGGTAAGGTAGAGATAAGATCAATTTTAGCTTTATCTATCTCAATTCCCTTAGACAAGATAGATGATATGTCCAAGAACAATTCCCTTATGAACCATGAAATGACACTTCTCCCAATTTAGTACCAAATTCTTTTCCTCACTTTGCTTAATGATTGCTTGCCTCTAAGTGCAGAGGTTCGTAAGTAGTATCCTGTGAATACAGGGTCGATCCCACAAGGAGATGAATTGTGAGAAGGAAAAAAATCAAATGCAAAACAAACTAAGTAATAAAACCTAAACTGATGATTTGATTTTGAGATTTTTGAATGGATGTAATTCAACTGAATAAAATAACACCCAAGCTTCAAAGTTCCACACATAGGTTAATGTTCCAAAATTATGATGACTTGGATAACACAACTAGGATCTGAGCACTATGGTTAGCCTAATCGGAAAATAAAACAGTTTAAATATTTTAATAAATGATATAAAAGATTAGAAAATAATGGATTTGCACCATTGACATATATTCTCAAGCGCCAGTGATTTTAAGTATTCAATATCTATAGGATAATGAATATCAAAGAAATATAATAGGTTGAGAGCCTCTCCCATCTAGGAAATCTGATTGATCTAGGGTAAGCCTATCCATCAATGTGGATCTCATATGATGGAAACATATGGATCTCATAAGAGGATAAAAAATAAAACCTAAATAATAGATAACATGCATACACCATTCTTCTCATCATTAAAATAATCAATCATCATAACTTAAAGAATTATTAAACCCATGTGCTTCCCTTTTAGCTTGGGCTAGAAAGAACTTAGAAAAATATAATTAAATTACAGAAATAAAAAGCAACAAGAAATAAAGAAAAAAATATAAATAGAAAAAATCTAAAAAAAAAACAACTTATAAAGCTTTAATAAAACTAAAAACTCTTTAAAAACCTTAAATTTTACTTTGGGATGCCTTGAATAATGTTTAGGAATGCCCTAGGAAGCCCTATTTATAAGTAAGGAACTCCAATTTCGTATAAAGTTGAAAAACCCTAGAAACCTTCTAAAATATACGTATTTTTCCAAAATAGACTTCTCGCTACATAGTTCATTTAAAACAGACTTTCTGCTGCGTAGTTTTCTAAAATAGACTTCAGAGCTTTAGTATACACTTTTCAGGACGATTTTCGGATTCTTCACTTCAAATCTTCGATTCTTTTCATTCCTCACTTGGCTTTCTTGGATCTTTGGCATGTGAATTCTTCAATCTTGGTCTCCTAAGATCCATCCCTTGCCTTGGTGATTTTTGAGCATCAAATTCTTACTTTTTAGCACCATTTTTCAATCCAAGCTCTTAAATTCACCTTGCAACACATACATGAGTAAAAGAAAGTATTAATATGATTTATGTTCATAAAACCAAGATATAAATGAAAAAAATTATGCAATATTTGAGTCTTAACACACCCCCCAAACCAGCATTTTGCTAGTCCCGAGTAAAATAAGTGAAGAAAAATAAAAATAAGAATAAAAACTAATTTTAAAAATAAAAATAAAATGAAAAAATTCTAACTACACCACTTTCACAGGTAATCTCGATTGCATTTAGCATATGCAACAAGCCTTTAAACCCCTAGGTTTCCCCTAGTGAATGAGTTATAGTCTCGTGAGGGTTACCAGAAATGTTACCCACAAACATTGAAAACATGAAAAATAGTTCAACACTTAGAAAATTTATACAATTATGCATCCATTCATCATATGAATTCCAAAACAAAATAATACTTACTCTAAGTCTAAAGTTAGTTAAAATCTCAATTTTCTAATCCATTACATCCTTGAGTTCAAAGACCTAATCAAAATTTAGAATAGTTATAACCCAATATCCTTAGGTGCTTCGTGACACTAGTTTAACTTTGAGAAATATGCATGTTCCCTATCCTAACTCCTTTCAATTATCCCAAGAATATGAAATCTCTAGTCATCTCATTTTTTTCATGACATTTCGTCTTTTATTATCATATCCTCATTATTATAGACCACCCTTAGATGAAGATTTCTACCGGGTTTGCTTCCTATCCTAAGGTATTGTACTTGTAATGGTAACAGTAATGGATACTTAAGTATCCTTACTCCGGATTACTGATATGATTGTTACGGTCATTGCATTCATGCTCTATAATAAAACTTTCTATTTTCCATCACTCTTTTTTTTCCTTTAATATTCTCTCTTTTAAACATATATCAATGGTACTAGTTCATTCAACCTTGTTTAAATCAAAAGTTGTTATTCTAGTTCACATATCATATTCCTCACTAGATAGGGTGTATTGTGAATTCAGTACATCAAATTACAACTCACTTTAAACTACTGATTAGATAATTGAACTCAAGTCTATAATTTATAGTTATCAGATTTCTGACTACTATCAACCTAGACTAAGTATTAATTTTGCCTTTGCAATTCGTAAAATATCATGTTCACATTCTTGTATATAAAAATATTATTTTGAAAATGTTGAAATTTTTTTTCCATAAACCTAAAAAAATAAACTTAAACCTAACTAAAACCTAAAAATAATAAAAATAATAATAAAATAAACTGAAACCTAAAAAAAAAAACTTTCACATGGATGACTATCCACAACCCCCAACCTAAAATCTACATTGTCCTCAATGTAATGATAATGTAATGCAGAGAACATAAAAATAAAAGAAATGGTGGATAGTACCTACCATGAAAAACTCACCTGCTATGTGACACTAAAAAAATTGAATATGATACAAATCCTGCACAAACGCTCCGTCAGACCAGGAGCATCAATCTGAATATTCTGGCTCATGAAGAAGGAAAGACTCCTCTCCCACATGAAAGTTTTTCATATAAGGCTTCAATCTCTAACCATTAACCTTATCACATTGCCATTACGTGGATTCTCAATTTCAATAGTCCTATGAGTATAAACATTTTTCACAATGAAGGGGCTTGTCCATCATGAACTTAACTTTCTCGAAAAGAACTGGAGACGGGAATTGTACAATAGGACCTTTTACTGAGGTTCAAAATTCTTCCTCAGGATATTTTTTTCATGAAAAGCTTTGGTCCTCTCTTTGTAGATTTTAAAATTTTCATAGGAGCCTCTCCTCAGCTTCTCTAATTCATTCAACTCTAATTTCCTTTGTCCACTTGCTTGATCCATATCAAAGTTTAATTTCTTTATTGCCCAGTAAGCTCTATATTCAAATTCCACAGGCAAGTGACAAGCTTTTTCATACACCAATATATATGGAGACATTCCAATCGGGGTCTTATAAGCAGTCCTATAAGCCCATAAAGCGTCGGATAGTCTAAGGGACCAATCCTTCCTATCTGGCCTTATAGTTTTCTTTAAACTGTGTTTGATTTTCCGATTAGAAATCTCAGTTTTCCCACTCGTTTGTGGGTGGTATGGGGTGCTCACTTTATGCTTGATGCCATATTTCTTCATCAAAGCTTCAAATGTCTTATTGCAAAAGTGAGACCCACCATCACTAATGATGGCCTTTGGAGTTCTAAATCTAGCAAAAATATTTTTCTTGAGGAATCGTATGACCACTTTGTTGTCATTGGTCCTACTTAGAACTGTCTCAATCCACTTTGAAACATAGTCCACACCAACCAATATATAAAGAAATCTAAAAGAAGATAAAAATGGGCCCATAAAATCAATACCCCAACAATAAAAAATCTCCAATGGTAAAATTGGGGATAAAGGCATCATGTTATGCTGAGACACTCTTCCCAACCTTTGACATCTGTCACAAGTAACACAGAAAGCATGTGTGTCTTTAAACATAGTGGGCCAGTAAAAACCACACTACAAGATTTTTTCAGTGATTTTCTTAGTAGAAAAATGGCCACCACATGCTTTCATATGGCAAAAAGAAATAACACTTTGCATTTCATTCTCTGGGACACAACGTCTAAAAATTTGATCAGTCTTATATTTATATAAATACGGGTCATCCCAGAACAAGTTCCTAACCTCAATTTCAAAACGTTTCCTATCTTGTAACTTCCAATGATATGACATTTTTTCTGTTAGAAGATAGTTCACTATATCCGCATACCAAGGCAATTTAGAGATCGCAAATAATTGTTCATCAGGAAAAGTGTCTTGGATATGTATCTCCTCAGTGGAATCATCTAACACCAATCTAGAAAGGTGATCGGCCACTACGTTTTCTACTTCTTTCTTTTCTTTTATCTCTAAGTCAAATTCTTGGAGTAGGAGGATCCATCTCAAAAGTCTCGACTTTGCATCCTTCTTAGATAACAAATATTTCAAAGCCGAGTGGTCCGTGAAAATGACCACTTTGGATCCCAGCAAGTATGACCTAAACTTATTCAAAGCAAAAACTACTGCAAGTAACTCTTTTTCAGTTGTTGAGTAGTTCACTTGGGCCGAGTTTAGAGTTCTACTCGCATAGTAAATAACATAGGGCCGTTTATCTTTCCTTTGGCCCAAAATAGCCCCTATGGCATAATCACTTGTATCGCACATTAGTTCAAAAGGAAGTGTCCAATCTGATGGACGCATGATAGGTGCAGTGGTAAGGGATGATTTAATTTTATTAAAGGCACTTGCACACTCATCTGTCCACTTAAATGGAACATCCTTTAGAAGAAGATTAGTCAAGGGTCTAGTAATGGCACTAAAGTCCTTGATGAATCTTCTATAAAAACCAGCATGCCCTATAAGTGATCTAATATCTCTAATAGTTACGGGGGATAGGTAGATTAGCTATAATGTTGAGTTTTAAGCGATCTACTTTGATTCCATTTTTAGAGATAACATGGCCCAAAACAATTTCCTTTTGAACCATGAAATGACATTTCTCCCAATTTAAGACAAGGTGTTTCTCTTCACACGTAGATAAGACAAGAGATAAATTATTGAGGCATCCCTCAAAACTACTCCCAAATACAGAGAAGTCATTTATGAAAACCTCAAGAAACTTTCCAACCATATTTGAAAAAATAGTTAACATACACCGTTGGAAAGTTGCAGGGGCGTTACACAATCCAAATGGCATCCGTTTGAAAGCAAACATGCCAAATGGACAAGTGAACATGGTTTTCTCTTGGTCTTCTAGGGCTATCTCTATTTGGTTATATCCGGAATATCCATCAAGAAAACTATAAAAGGAGTGACCTGCTACCCTCTCTAAAACTTGATCAATGAATGGTAGAGGGAAATGGTCATTCTTTGTGACCTGGTTCAATTTTCTATAGTCAATGCAAACATGCCAACCAGTGGTGACACGTGTTAGTATGAGTTCATTATTAGAATTTTGCACAATATTATTCCAGATTTCTTTGGGACTACTTGAGTTGGACTCACCCAAACACTATCGGATATTGGGTAGATGATTCTCACATCCAATAATTTAATCACCTCATTTTTTACAACTTTCAACATGTTTGGATTGAGACGCCTTTGAGGTTGTCTAATTGGTTTGGCGTCATCATCGAGGTGGATCCGATTGGTGCATATGGAAGGGCTTATACCTTTAATGTCAAAAATGGTCCAGCCCAAGGCTCCTTTGTGGTCCCTTAGAACTTTTAACAATTTAATCTCTTGATCCTTCTCTAAAAATGAAGAGATCACCACAGGATAAGTTTTATTTTCACCTAAGTATACATACTTAAGCTCATTTGGTAGTGGTTTTAAATCAAGCTTTGGAACATTGGTTGGTGATGGCAGAGGTCGCAAGTCCTCGATAGATAGGATTTGAGTGCGCGGTCTCCATTGGTACATACCAATGTCCTGGGTGGTAGTGCTCTCATTATCATAAGAAATTTCAACAAGCACTTTTTCTAAATCATAATTTTTCAAGTCCCCAATTACTTGAATCAATTCCTCAGTCAGACTAGGTTCCAATTTCTCTTCTTCTATCAAGCAGTCCATAAAATTCAGTTCATGGATCTCATTATTATCAATGGGCTGCTTACATAGATTGAAAATATTTAGCTCTAGAGTCATGTTACCAAAAGACAAGTTCATCATTTCATTCCTGCAATTTATGAATGCATTTGAAGTTGCTAGGAATAGGCAGCCTAAAATGATGGGAACTTGAGCGTTAGCATTTACACATGGTTTAGTGTCTAGTACAATAAAATCCATGGGGAAGTAGAATTTCTCCACTTGTACTAGCACGTCCTCTAAAATTCTCCTTGGTACCTTAATAGAGTGGTCAGCGAGTTGGAGTATGATCATGGTTGGTTTAACCTCGCCTAACCCCATTTGTTTGTAAACTGAATAAGGTACTAAGTTAACACTTGAACTCAAATCTACCAAAGCATGCTTTATTTGAAAATTCTCAATAATACAAGGAATAGTGGGACTTCCCGGGTCCTTATATTTGGGTACAACCCTTTGTTGAATGATAGCGCTCACTTTCTCACTAAGGAAGGCCTTTTTGTGCACATTTAATTTCCTGTTTATAGTGTACAAGTCCTTGAGATATTTAGCATATGATGTAATTTGTCTAATGACATCAAGCAGAGGAATATTGACAGTAACCTTTTGGAGCACATCCAACACCTCTTGATATTTCATGGGGACAGTTGGATTCCGAAGTCTAGATGGGAATGGAACTGGAGGCTCATATGACTTAGTCTCTTTATCCTTTTATTGTTGCGGCTGTTGAACCATAGCCAGCTCATCATTTTCTTGAGACAGTGGTCATCCTCTGGTATTTCTACCGGTTGCATTATCTTGTTATCGACCTCTTTTTCACTTCTCAAGGTAATGATGGTCTTAGCTTGTTCATGATGTAGCTCACTTGAATTTGAGTCTCCAATGAAATGTGTATTTCTAGGGTTTGACATAGATTGAGAAGGAAGGGTGCCTTTTTTCCTAGCATTAGTTGATCTCAATCCTAGCCACAGCTGTCTTTAATTCCTGATTTGATTGGATTAGAGACTGATTCATTTGAGCTTGAGAGTTCATGAATGTGGTCAATGTATCCTCCACAGATAATCGCTTTGGTGGGGGGCACATATGGTGCATTGTTAGGTGCCCCAAAGAAGTTATTTTGTGGAGGCATTTGAGGTGCATTGGGTACATTAATTTGTGGTCCATTCCTCCAACTAAGATTAGGATGGTTACGCCAATTTGGATTGTACGTGTTTCCCATTGGTTGCATAATTGACTTTTGGTAATTATTCATAACATTTGCTTGATCATGCTCATGCGTGATATTTTGTACAACTGAGATTATTGGACAATCCTTTGTGTCATGGTCTGTACCACCACAAATGCTACAAAAATTACCTAAGGAAGTATTTGCTTTAACCATATCAACCTTCCTAATTTCCAAGGCTTCGACCTTTCTAGCTAATGCAGTGAATTTTGTATTAAGGTCGTCTTCCTCTCTTAGGATATGTATTCCCGCTTTCTCGCTAGGAATGGGTTTCGTGTGGTCTGATTTAGCAGAGACATCCCATGTCTGTGTATTCTCTACTAACATATCTAAAAAATCCCAAGCCTCATTATGATCTTTGTCAAGAAAGGTTCCACCACACATCATCTCTATGAACTGATGGGTATCCATGGTGAGCCCCTTTCGGAAAGCATCAACCACGTGCCATGGTTCATAACCATGATGTGGACAAGTAATTAGAATGTCTTTGAAGTACTCCCAAGCTTGAAAAAATAGTTCATTACCCTTTTGGGAGAATGACATGATTTCTTGTTTTAGTGCATTTGTTTTGTGCTTGGGAAATAACTTTTTCAAAAACTCTGTACTTAAGGCTTGCCATGAAGTGATGGTATTAGGTCTTAGAGAGTTAAGCCATACTTTGGCCCGATCCTTTAGAGAAAATGAGAATAACCTAAGCTTAAGTACATCCCTATTGCCATTGTTTACTTGTAACGTTGCAATTACTTCCTCAAAGTCCTTGAGGTGTAAGTAGGGGCTTTCAGAATCCAACCCATGAAATTTAGGAATTAATTGAATCACACCTGGTTTAAAATCAATGTTCTCTGTGTGAGCAGGGAACACTATACAAGATGGTAAAGTTGATCTCTCAGGGTGTAAATGTTCACGTAAAGTCCGTGGTTGGTTCAACACATTCCTATGAACTTCATTTTCATCCTCAAGAGGAGGATTATGTTGATTTTCTCTATTTTAATTTATAGTTGGATCTGGCAGATTTGGATTTGGATTATCAACTAGGTCTGCCATGGAATCCAAGTGATGTTGAGTGCCTCTTCTAAGTGAATGATCAAAGCTTGGAACTAATCCCTCTTCAGAGGAGAGTCGATTGTTTTGATCCCTACTCCAACGGGACATAAACCATCCACACCACACAACAAATACCACTAATTCAAATCACAAGTATGATACTTAAAATAAAAATAAAAACTTAAATCAATAACCCAGGTGGCAGGGCCAACCATGAGGGTTCAATCCATAAAGCAAAATAAATCAACAACCCAGGTGGCAGGGCCGACCACGAGGGTTCAATCCACAAAGCAAGATAAATCAACAACCCAGGTGGAAGAGCCGACCATGATGGTTTAGTCCACAAAGGAAAACAAATAAATAAATAAAAGTAAAAATAATGCAGAAATTAAACTGTGCTAATCTGGAAAATAGATTCAGCGGATGATCTTTGTGATCAAACAGTAACTGTAGGACAACCATAGCACTTAGGTGATAAAATCCAAAGCAGGGCAACCTTATGTCATAGTTAGTTCTTGAAAGACCCAACTAAATTTATTTTCAAAGAAAAAGAAAAGAAAAAAAAAATAAAAATTTACAGAAAATCTGGAGGGTTTAGAAGAAAACTTACCTTAGCTATCTTGCACATATCTGATCTATCTCAGTCTCTCCCCAGCAACGGCGCCAAAAACTTGATTGCTTGCCTCCAAGTGTAGAGGTTCGTAAGTTGTATCCCGTGAATATAGGGTCGATCTCACAGGGAGATGAATTGCGAGAAGGAAAAAAATCAAATGCAAAACAAACTAAGTAATAAAAACTAAACTGATGATTTGATTTTGAGATTTTTGAATAGATGTAATTCAACTGAATAAAATAACACCCAAGCTTCAAAGTTCCACACATAGGTTAATGTTCCAAAATCATGATGACTTGGATAACACAACTAGGATCTGAGCACTATGGTCAGCCTAATCGGAAAATAAAACAGTTTAAATATTTTAATTAATGATATAAAAGATTAGAAAATAATGGATTTGCACCATTGACATATATTCTCAAGCGCCAGTGATTTTAAGTATTCAATATCTATAGGATAATGAATATCAAAGAAATATAATAGGTTGAGAACCTCTCTTATTTAGGAAATCTGATTGATTTAGGGTAAGCCTATCCATCAATGTGGATCTCATATGATGGAAACATATGGATCTCACAAGAGGATCAAAAATAAAACCTAAATAATAGATAACATGCATACACCATTCTTCTCATCATTAAAACAATCAATCATCATAACTTAAAGAATTATTAAACCTCATGTGCTTCCCTTCTAGCTTGGGCTAGAAGGAACTCAGAAAAACATAATTAAATTACAGAAATAAAAAGCAACAAGAAATAAAGAAAAAATATAAATAGAAAATATCTAAAAAAAACAACTTACAAAGCTTTAATAAAACTAAAAACTCTTTAAAAACCCTAAATTTTGCTTTGGGATGCCTTGAATAATGTTTAGGAATGCCCTGGGAAGCCCTATTTATAAGTAGGGAATTCTAATTTTCGTATAAAGTTGAAAAACCCTAGAAACCATCTAAAATATACGTATTTTTCCAAAATAGACTTCTTGCTGCATAGTTCGTTTAAAAAAGACTTCCTGCTGCGCAATTTTCTAAAATAGACTTCAGAGTTTTAATATACACCTTTCAGGACGATTTCAGAATTCTTCACTTCAAATCTTCGATTCTTTTCATTCCTCACTTGGCTTTCTTGGATCTTTGGCATGTGAATTCTTCAATCTTGGTCTCCTAAGATCCATCCCTTGCCTTAGTGATTTTTGAGCATCAAATTCTTACTTTTTAGCACCATTTTTCAATCCAAGCTCTTAAATTCACCTTGCAACACATACATGAGTAAAATAAAATAATAAGATGATTTATGTTCATAAAATCAAAATATAAATGGAAAAAATTATGCAATATTTGAGTCTCAACACTTAAGCAAACATTTAAGATTCTCCAAACAATTGTTGAAGAATGGACCAAAGATAGAGAAGTTGTCCATGAAGACTTCTAGATATTGCCCCACCATGTCAGAAAAAATACTCAACATGCATCACTGAAAAGTGGCGAGGGCATTACACAGTCCGAATGACATCCTTCAGTAAGTAAATGTGCCAAAGGGACATGTGAATGTGGTCTTTTCCTGATCTTCAAGGGCTATCTCTATCTGGTTGTAGCTCAAATACCCACTGGTACCACAGCCCACCCATTTGGGGCTCTATTAAACCACTTACTAATGAAAGATTTTACTATTCATAACTTTCTGTTACTCAGCTTAAAAATTGTTCAAATACATAATTAAAGGAATAACACAAGTTCATTTAGATTTGTTAGTGATTTAACATATTCAACTCATCTTCATCAAGATAAAGCCATAGCCTTTGTGAATTGTCCACTACTTCAGCTTCCTGCCCTGAAACTTGAGTAGTTGTTTCATCGCTCACTAAATCTGTACGTTTTTTCCATCAATAAAATGTTAGTTGGCTAGGCCCAGTGAGTGAACCCATCATGGTTCATGCACATTATAATTAAAATAGAAATGCATGAATATCATAAGATGCGTGAATGCATCAAGTGGGTTGATTAGTCCATTTACTTGAGTTGGATCCCATCAACCCGCATCTCTCCCTTTTTGAGGTAGGCTTTCAAATATCGTAAGTATCCATGGATGGTCCCCTAGGTCACCAGGTATTGTAAGTACCTACAAGTCATCCATGGAGTGCCCCTAGGTATTTAGCACATTTATGCGATGTATGACATAGATGCATGAGAATGATTTTGCATCATGTAAACAATTGTCACATATATAGCAGTACATGCCATTTTAATTTTAAGCAAACAAGCATTTAACACAAGGAATCACAATAAGCAAAAACAATCAGATGACTAATTTAGTCACAGTGGAGAGGAAATATGTTGGGATCACTCACCAATATTTTGGTGATGTAGATTCCGATACGTTACCCCAAAATCAATCAAGTGACAACCACCTAAATACATAACACAATCAAAATATATTTAAATTTTTGATAGTTTATATAAGTTGTCCTAGCTTGTTGATCACCTAATTTAGGACCCACATGAGGAATCTAACCATTGATTTGAATCCCTTTAACTTCCGTTCTTAACATGTGATTATGGATAATCATTATTCACTTTGCGGCCCACTTGATTAACCTAAGGTGATTTGACCACACTAACATTTTAAGATGATCGGGGGTTATTATTACTTTACATTACACATTAAAATATCATAATTTACAAATCAAACAAACTATTTTAGCAAATTGTTGATCGATTGAACCATACCATCGATTGATCGAACTAACCTATTGATCAGTCGAATTCGTTTTGATTTTCAAAATTCAGTCAACATAATTTATCTCCTTTGATCGATTAAACCGTACCGCCGATCGATCGACAGATGCTATAAAAACTTAAGTTCATGATTATCTGATTTATAAATTTGAGTGTTCTTCTTTATTTTTTCTACTTTTAATATTTATTGATATATGGTCAGATATGAACCATTCATCAGCTCCCACATGATCAATTGGGGGTACAACTAATGAATTTTCAAATCTAGACCATATAAGATCTAGATTTCTTTTAACAACAATCATTCTTAAAATTAATATGGCCCATCAGACAATCAAACCCACCTAGAATTTCTTATGAGGTTTTAAATATATTCAAGAATTCACATAGATGTCGTACATCGGATCCGATACATTTAATGATCCATTAATCATATGTGACAAATCTAAGCCATCCATCGGCATCACAAAATTTCATATTGTGAATGAGTCAATAGATCGCTTAGATCTAGACCATTTATGTTTTCAATTTTTTTATTCAAAGTATAATAGGCACGATCCTAAACTTTCATCCTAATGGCCCATCAAACGGTCAGATCTACCCATATTATCTGGATAACAATTTAGATCTATTCTAGAATGAGCATACATAGGGGGGATCCGATCTGATTTGTCCAATGACCATTTTAGATCTAAGGTACAAATTAGGAAAAGAGAAATTTGGTTGCTAGTATTTTATATATATATATATATATATATATATATATATATATATATATATATATATATATATATATATATATATAAAGTTAATGGTGTTCCATCTGCTTCCTGTTTAGCATAAGCATCTTTCATGAAGTATTGAATTTGCTTAAATTCTTCCTCAAGCCATTCAACTTGGTAGCGAACCCAATGCAAAAAAATAGCTTCTTAATTGATTAGATCAGCGAGTTTAAACCTAAATAGCTAAAAGTTTCATAAACAATCCCCAATTTAGAAGAGCTTAAATAGTCCCTAACTAATGTAATTTTCAAGTCTTATAGGATTTTAAAGTGCCTAAAATACCTCTCCAGAATTCAAACTAGGAAACCTTAAATTTGGACTTGAACTTTACTTCTAGTTACCCTCCAGTCAAGAATTGGTCCCCTGCATTAAGCACATTCTTTTCGAGCCCACTACAAAAATTGTTAAATTTAGAATCATCCCATACAAGAAACTTCCATTTTTTATGAATATATCACAAATTTTAACTTTAAAACAAATGGATTCAACTTCAAATTGGGGTAGAAATGTCAAAATATAATTGAGATGCAGTAAAAAATATTTCTAAATAATCAAATCTACCACCAAACTCGCCGCATGTCCATATGACACTGTTCACTACACCAAACAGGTATATTTAACTTTTATCATCATTAAAGAGACATAAAACATAAAACCATTTCAGGTGGTAGCTAGCATTTCATTTTTTGTCAAAGGATCAAATCTTTTGAAGGTCGGATGCAGGGGCATGCAGTAGGTCGATCACCAACAACGAGCATGCATCATCAATCTCTACCATAGATTTCTAACCTACTCATTCATGCAATGATCAACTAGCTTTGGAAAAAATAAAATTTAAAAAAGAAAAGAAAAGAAAGAAAGACGGAAAAAGAAAAAAATAGAAAAAAGAAAACAACATTAATATTGGGTCTTTTATTCATGGACATTATATACATAATCATGGGAGTAAATTAACACTTTTCAATGAATTCAAATAGAGATGTTGGCTATGAAACTACAATTATGCCCGCCATCTGCCAAGAGAGAGAGAGAGAGAGAGAGAGAGAGAGAGAGAGAGAGAAGCAAATTGAAACACACGTTATCAGACCTACTGGGCCTTTCCTTCCATGCGAAATAGCTCAAGATAACTATTCTTCCCAAAAAAAATTATAAAAAAGGGTGTTTTTTAATTGTCAGGTAGGGCAGCTACCAATGCAAGCTTTAGATAGAACTGCAACTCAACAAAACAAGAGAGTGAAAAAGAGATTTTTCCAAATTATTTATTTAAGACAACAAGAAACTCATAAAGGAAGAGGGAAAATATCATCAACGAAATGGACCTAAGAGGGGGAAAGGCCATATTTCCACAAAACCATAATTACAACGGCACAAGCCTCGATTACAGAGAATAACTAGTCACAAGTTGTGATCACATCCAATTTGAATTGGATTTGAAACTCATAATAAAAATAATTGCAATAATATTGACAAGAAAACCAAAACTTTCTAAGCTTGCACTTCATTGCAATTTAATTATTGGAATTTAGATCGATTGGACATCCAAACAGATTCTTGGCTTCTAAATGTTACCTTCCTAAGAGTACGAATGAAGCATTTCCCATCTTTAGGCCTATTTGTTGCTTTAAATATGTAAAACAGTGAAATTAAGAACTGAGAAGATAAGGATGAAATGCCAAGATAATTCAAAGGTTGGATATTGATATACAGAAGTGTGGGAAATTATTGAAGAAACTCAGGCTGCTTATGGAGACTCAAATGAACGGTTAGAGAAGTATGATCCAGTTCCTTGAAAGACCCCATCGTTGGTATTTAGATGAGGGAAAAAAAACACACCAATATCAAAATCTCAAGGAACATATGGCAAATATCACTACGTGAAAAATGGAAAAAAAAGGACGGATTTCGAGACGGTTCTGGACCATCTCTAAAATTGCTTGGTTTAAAGACGCTTTAGAGACGGCCACAAACCATCTCTAAAATTTTAGACGGCTCCTGATTGTCCTTAATATTGTCTTAAAAATTTGAAAGTCCACAAATCGTTTAGGACGGTGGTTGACTGTCTTATATGCGGTCATTTGAGACGGTCATTGGCCGTTCGTATTAGAGACGGTCGGACGGCCAATGATCGTCTTATATGCGATCATCTGAGACAGTCATTGGCCGTCCTGTACTTGTAATCTGAGACTGTCAAAGACTATCTATATTAGAGACGGTCCTTAGCCGTCTCATAGCCCTGCCAAAGACCGTCTTTATTAGAGACCGTCAATGACTCTCTATTAGAGACGGTTTAGGACCGTCTCTATTACAGACCGTCAATGACCGTCTCTATTGGAGACTGTCGAAGACCGTCTCTATTAGAGACGACCCTAAACCGTCTTATATCCCTGCCACGGACTATGCTACTGTCAAAAATTAAGAAACTTAAAAAATTTATGAATTACGAAAAAAAAAAAATAGTTGAGAAGCTTAGAAAAATAATTAATAATATTTATGAAAAATTTAAATTTGGAAAAAAAAAAATTGTAATTTTATAAAAATCTAGATTTTGAAAAAAAAATTAAGAACTTTGAATAATGTTGATAATTTTGAAAAAAATTCGATAAAAAAATGATATTTTGAAAAAGAAAATTTAAAAAATTAAACAAAATTGTGAAAAAATTGACAAATTGTAAAAAATATATTTTTTAAAAAGGAAAACTAGATTTTATTTTTTGACAAGAAAAATTAAAAAGTTCTATAACAAAAGTGAGATTTTAAAAATGATATTTTGAAAAAGAAAATTTAAAAAATTAAACAAAATTGTGAAAAAAAATTGACAAATTGTAAAAAAATATATTTTTAAAAAAAGAAAACTAGATTTTGTATCTTGACAAGAAAAATTAAAAAGTTATAAAACAAAAGTGAGATTAAAAAATGATATTTTGACAAAATTTTTTTTAAAAATAAACAAAATTGTGAAAAAATTGACAAATTGTAAAAAAAAATAATTTTAAAAAAGAGAACTAAATTTTGTAAAAAAAATGTTAAATTTATTTATAATAAAAATGATATTTAGTTAAAAGAGTAAAAAAAAAATATACATTTTGAAAAAAAAATGTTAAATTTATTTGTGAAAATTAAAATTACTAAATTATTAGGCACATCCACTAATTGAACCTTTAATTGTTTTTGGACAATTTAATCAGTTCAAATTGAAGAGTAAATAACTTCAAATGTTTAAATCAAATTTCACTGAAATTGTTGATCAATCTTGTATGCTCAATATCTTTCTCATATGTAGCCTGATTGAGGCGAGTAACTAGTTAAATTGAGAGTATTGATCAGTAAAATAGAGTGAATGGACCAGACATGTAAAATGGGCCAAATATTCTGGTCAAAATTGTGATCTAACTTACTGACCTCGTGAGAACCTAAGAATTGATGTTAGTAAGTTTTGTGGGCCGCATCATGATGTGTGTCGAACATCAACATTGTGGATTTGATGTGTCCCCTTTAGGTTATGAGATATCTTAAAAATCATCTGTATGTGAAACTCAAGTGGGCCAACCATCTAAAACTATGTGAAGACATCCTAAAAATATAAAAGCACTTGGTGGGGCCCACATGAGTTTTGGATGCGGTTGAAACTTGGTTTGACCCCTCATCCAAGTGGGACACACATAATGAGTGGGTTGGATATGTGAATCACATTTAGGTAGGCCCAATATATGATTATGAATGTTTTAAGGAAACCCTTCTCTACTACATTTAGGTGAGTTACTTGTTACCCTTACCAGAGTAAACTCTGTGGGGTCCACTGTTATTTATTTATTTTATCCACTCCATTCATCCATGTTAATAGATAATTTGATGTCTAAAGAACAAAAAGGAAGCATATCCAAAGCTCAAGTGAATCACACCACAGGAAATAGTGTGATTGAACCTCTACCATTTAAAATTTCTTGGAGGCCATAGAAGTTTTGGATCAAGCTGATGTTCGTGTTTTCTATTCATTCATATATTTTTGATATTATTAACAACCGTTTTTGGACAATCTAATCAGTTCAAATTGAAGAGTAAATAACTTCAGATGTTTAAATCAAATTTCACTGAAATTGTTGTTGATCAATCTTGGTATACCCAATATCTTTTCTCATATGTAGTTTGATTGAGGCGAGTAACTAGTCAAATTCAGGGTATTGACTAGTAAAATAGAGTGAATGGACCAGATTTATAAAATGGGCCAAATATTCTGGTCAAAATTGTGACCTAACATACTGACCTCGTGAGAACCTAAGAATTGATGTTAGTAAGTTTTGTGGGCCCCATCATGATGTGTGTCGAACATCAACACCGTGGATTTGATGTGTCCCCTTTAGGTTATGAGATATCTCAAAAATCATCTGTACACGAAACTCAAGTGGGCCATACCATCTAAAACTATGTGAAGACATCCAAAAAAAATTTAAAAGTATGAGTTTTGGATGCGGCTGAAAATTGGTCTGACCCCTCATCCAAGTGGGACACACATAATGAGTGGGTTGGATATGTGAATCACATTTAGGCAAACCCAATATATGATTATGAATGTTTTAAGGAAACCCCTCTCCATTATATTATGTGGTGTGGCCCACCCAAGTCATGGATTGACTTTATTTTTAAGCTCTTGGCCCACCTAAGTCATGAAGTGACCTTCTCCATACCGTTCAATGCTTTTCTCGGATCATTTTAAGATATTAACCAAAAAATAGGGCAGGTCCAAAGCTTAAGTTGACTACAAAGTAGGGACTAAACATCCACCATTAAAAATAACATTCATAAAAGTTTTGGATCAAGATGATGTTTATGTTTTCTCTTCATTTATATCCTTTTGTTTTGGTATTTGATGGTTTTTTGTCCATCTGGATTTGGGTGTTTGAGTATCACATTCCTTCTTTTTTTTTTTCCCAGCTTTGATATTAAAATCTCTTTTATAATTTGGATTTCTCCCTTTGTTTGTGAAGTTTTAAGGAATCCTGTTCCTATAAAAAAAAAAAATATATAGAAATATTTACTCATTCTTCATGGTTATGAAGTATCTGCCCTTATTGTAGCAGTAGTTGAACTTGTTGAACATTGTCTCTTGAAGAAGAATTATAGTCTCCATGTAAAATAAATAATAATAATTTTTAAAAAAAGTACAGTTGGCCTTACGACGATTTTAATGATGGATAACCAATCACTATTGTTTTCATGTGGTGTGGTCCACCTGATATATGAATATGATTCATTTTTGGGCTCATATCCTATAATGAGTTGGCAAAACAAATGGATCATATGGATATACAATATATAAATCAAAGTGGGCCCACATCTACCCCATTAGTTAGATGCGCCATTCCATGGTGGGCCTAGGGCTTAAAAATCAAGTCAATCCGTGACTTTTTTGGGCCACACCACATACAAAAGTTGAGAGGGGTTACCCTCCATTAAAATATTCATAATCATTTGTTAGGCCCAGCGAGATGTGGTTCACAAATCTAGCCTATCCATTATGTGTGTCCCACTTGGATGAGGAGTCAGACCAAGTTTCAAATGCATAAAAATTTTAGGTGGGGCCCACCAAGTGCTTTTATATGTTTTAGGCATTTCTTCACATGATTTTAGATGGTATGACCCACCTAAGTTCTGTATACGGCTGATTTTTGGGATGTCCCATAATTTAAAGGGGACCCATCAAATGCATGGTGTTGATGTTTGACACATGTCATGGTGGGGCCCACACAGCTTGACCTTTGTGTTTAATCCATGCCGTCCCCATGAGGTCAATCTGTGTGGGCCCCACCATGATATGTGTCAAACATCAACACCGTGCATTTGATGGGTCCCCTTTAAATTATGGGATATCCCAAAAATCAGCCGTATACGGAACTTCGATGGGCCATACCATCTAAAATCATGTGAAGACATGCCTAAAACATATAAAAGCACTTGGTGGGCCCCACCTGAAATTTGGATGCGTCTGAAACTTGGTATGACCCCTCATCCAAGTGGCGCACACATAATGGATGAGCTGGATTTGTGGACCACATCTCGGTGGGCCCAAAAAATAATTATGAATGTTTTAATGGAGGGTAACCCCTCTCAACTTTTGTATGTGGTGTGGCTCATAAAAGTCATAAATTGATTTGATTTTTAATCCCTGGGCCCACTATGGGATGGTGCATCTGACTAATGGGTTAGATGTTTGACACACATCATGGTGGGGCCCACAGAGCCATACCAGACCCAGCCTAAATTTGGGCGCGCGCTCAAAAAAAGAGCCGCGCCCAAAAAACCCCAATTCCCAAATCTCTCTCTCTCTCTCTCTCTCTCTCTCTCGCTCTTGCTCTCTCCCTCCGTTCCCTAACCCAGATCTGGTCTGTCTTCTCCTCCTCTCAGTAGCTGTTAGAATCCATGGCAGGTTCAGTAGTTGGTTCTTCGTGCAACGATGAAGGCACTCATTCTCTCTCTCGCGGGGCTTTCAAGAGAGAAGCTCAGATCTGAAAAATCGTAATAAATTCTTCCTCCTTTCAATTTCTCGACGCAAACGAGCTTCGAGATCGAATCATTTTACAGTATTTTCACACAAATCCATTGAAAATCACGTTAATCAATGTTCTTTTTTGACTGAGTTGATTTCAGATTAAGAGGTTGATGTTAGGGTTTTTTTTTATAGTGAGATTGATTGCTTATTTGTATTGGAGACTGTAAATCTTTGATTTAATCTCTTACGTCTTGGTTTTATTAAGAGAAAACGAAAATGTTTTTGTTTTTGTTTTTTATTTTTTAATTTTAACAAAAGTTGAGGATTTGTTTTTGGCATATTAGTGAAATTTTCGACGTTCGAAACTGTAGATCCTTAAATAATCCATCTTTCTTTCTTTTTTTTTCTTTTTTTTTTCTTTTTTTTGAAAAAGAGGCTTTGTGAAGGTAATTTTAAAAAACTGGAGGATATTAGTGAATTTTAGTGGGTTTTGATGTTTGGAACTGTAAATCTATCGGATTTCAGTGGATTTCGATGCTTGAAACTGTAACCCTTTTTTAAAGTGGATGGTGAAAGAGGACGTTTGAAGATTTTTATTTTTATTTTTTAAAAAATTTTTTTACTGGCATTTTATCACACACACACACACACACACAAACACACACACATATATATATATTTCAAATTAGAGGAATTAAGTGAATTGTAATTTTTGGGATGTTTAATTTACAACAAATTCCTCTTCCTTTTTTTTTTGGTTGTCACTGATCAAATAGAAAGACATAGAATTTTTTTTCATGTTTTTTTTTCCCATGTCTTCTTGTCTGTTTTTTTTTTTTCTTTTGTGTGTGTGTGTGTGTGCATGCGTGCGTGTAACTGAGCAAGTAAGAGGTGCTAATGCAATTTCTGCATGGGCAAATTGAAGAAGCAAGCAATTCCTGGCACATGCCAACCTGGCACTATTGGAGATCACTGCCATTCATCAGATGGGGCCTAGCATTATTATGTTCTGGCCTGAAAATCAGGCCAGTATTGCCCACCTACCTGTCCACATATGGTTGAGTAAAAAGGGTGCTTAGAAAAAAAAAGATTGACATTTAATGTAATATGTGCATGTGTTGCCTTCCTGATTAGTGGATCAACCTGATTTTTATGCTAGGGCATGTTCACAGTGGGACCCACCTGGTAAAAGATAAGGGAATGTTCACGTATTTTCCAATAGACACGTGGACTGGAAATTGTTTTGACGGTCTTGCCTTGTGTGCATTGTCGTAGCATTCCTCTCAGCATATTATAGGGCTTCAATGAATTTAGCAAATTATCTGAAGTAGCAGTGCCGATACATTATTGATGCAATTTTTTTTCTTCTTCATGTTTTGTTTTGAAGAAGCTTACTCTTTTTTTTTTGGTCTCCGATATGTTTCTACACTTGTTTGTTGGATGGATGGTCAACTAAAGTGGAATATCCAAATTTGGGTTGGTCACATGTGTTTGGAGTGGGGTTAGACTTAAATTTTAGTTGAACCTTTAATGCTTTGGAAAGATAAAAACACCGACAAGCCTAAAAATTGGATTTTAGGTTCTGCTCAAGTTTCAAAGGAAGTTACTCAAACCCAGGCAAGTGAAAACTTGATTAAATATGGGAAAACATGCTGAGCTTCTCTAGTAATCAATCAATTTGTTTTTCGAAGCTTTTAAACAAGTGAGTTACACCCGTACTCAACACAAACCTCAAACAGGCCTATTCAATGCAATATCTAAATTATTTCAGATCTCTATTACCTGGTTAATTAAGAATGAGGGTACTGGTATCTTATCATTGCAGAAAGACTAAAAGTAGAGTATCAAAATTGAAATGCTTCCTTTTTTACTAAATTGCTAAAAACTAAAGTACAACATCTTTTTTTAATAGATAACACATTAAATAGAAAACACAACCAGATTTTATTTATTTATTTATTTATTTTAAAATTTTAAATCAACCCTTTTGAGTCAACTACAATGTCATGGAGTGTGTCATATATTCAGTTGTACATGACAAACACATTATTATAATATTTATCAATTGTATTTGTTAGTGTAGACTCTTTCTTAACAAAATTTCTGAGCCAGTTATGACAACGAGGCAATATGGATGAGAAATTAATCAGTTGCCCTCAAAGTTGTTAACAAGTACTTTATATGGTATGTATTTTAGAACCAACATTCTTGCAATTGAAGTAATAGGGATGGGAATTGCACATGCTTCAAGGTGTCTGGATAGGGGTGCTGTTGGGAATTCATGATATTTTATAGGGCTATGTATGATTTAGTGGTGTGACTGAGGATGAGATAACACATGATTTAGTTAATATTAGTATTTTTAATTACATGCCATGATACAGATGAGTTTAAAAAAGTCAGGGTCTGTCTGGTTTCCAGTAATGAATGAGTTGATTTCGCTTCAAATCTTTCATATATTTCCATTTTTTTTCTCATTTTGGCTATTATTCGCTTCAAATTGTCATAAGCGAGTTAAGTCTTCTTGTTAGTTCATCCACACTTATATATTTTCCCTAGTATTTCTTATTATTTTCTAATAATAAGTTTCGATCATGTTGTATAACGTTAGGTAAGGGAGGGAATGCCAATAGATTGCCTAGAAACATGGCGGCTTTTTGTGTTGGCGGGCTCAGTAGAACTGCACCAATGATACAGGACAATCTTGATTAAGGTAATATGTGAGAATCTTGAGAATGTTTTATGTATTTGCTCGAAATTAATGGAGCAGACCCGGATGTGCGTCGGAGCTATCTGGATGAGTGGGGGTCCCTGGATGGTGGGAACTGCTGTTATGACCATGATGAAGCTGTCCATTTCCTATGGACAGCATTGGAGGGGCCTGGCCATTTGTATAGGCCGTGTTTATGTATTTGCTTGAAATTAATGGAGTAGACTCGGATGTACATCGGAGCTATCCAGATGAGTGGGAGACCCTGGAAGGTGGGAACCGCTGTTATGACCATGATGAAGCTATCCATTTCCTATGGACAGCATTGGAGGGGCCTGGCCATTTGGACAGGCCATGTTTATGTATTTGCTCGAAATTAATGAAGCAGACCCGGATGTGCGTCGGAGCTATCCGGATGAGCGGGGGTCCCTGAAAGATGGGAACCGCTGTTATGACCATGATGAAGCTGTCCATTTCCCATGGACAATATTGGAAGGGCCTGGCCAATTGGAGTAGGCCGTGTTTATATCTGTACTTGCATGGACCACACCCTTAACCTAAACTACACCCTAAACCTGTAACCTAAACCTATTCTCAAATCCCAAAACCTATACTTATAGCTGAAACCTAAACCTAATCTTAAATCCCAAAAGCTATACTTATAACCTAAACCTTAACCTTAACCTATAACCTAAACCTATATTTATAACCTTAACCTAAACTTATAACCTTAACCTAAACCTATTCTCAAATCTCAAAACCTATACTTATAACCTAAACCTAAACCTTAACCTATAACCTAAACCTATACTTATAACCTTAACCTAAACCTATTCTCAAATCCCAAAAGCTATACTTATAACCTAAACCTAAACCTTAACCTATAACCTAAACTTATACTTATAACCTTAACCTAAACCTATTGTCCAATACCCAAACCTATATAACCTAAAACTAAACCTTAACCTATAACCTTAACCTAAACTTATAACCTTAACCTAAACCTATTCTCAAATACCAAACCTATACTTATAACCTATAACTTAAACCTATACTTATAACCTTAACCTAAACCTATTCTCAAATCCCAAAACTTATACTTATAACCTAAACCTAAATCTTAACCTATAACCTAAACCTATACTTATAACCTTAACCTAAACTTATAACCTTAACCTAAACCTATTCTCAAATCCCAAAAGCTATACTTATAATCTAAACCTAAACCTTAACCTAAACCTATAACCTATACTTACAACCTTAACTTAAACTTATAACCTTAACCTAAACCTATTCTCAAATCCCAAAAGCTATACTTACAACCTAAACCTTAACCTTAACATATAACTTAAATCTATACTTATAACCTTACCCTAAACTTATAGCCTTAACCTAAACCTATTCTCAAATCCCAAAACCTATACTTATAACCTAAGCCTAAACCTAAACCTATACTTATAACCTTAACCAAAATTTATAACCTTAACCTAAACCTATTCTCAAATCCCAAAAGCAATACTTATAACCTAAACCTAAACCTAAACCTTAACCTATAACCTAAACATATACTTATAACCTTAACCTAAACCTATTCTCAAATCCCAAAAGCTATACTTATAACCTAAACCGAAACCTATAATCTATACTTACAACCTTAACCTAAATTTATAATCTTAACCTAAACTTATTCTCAAATCCCAAAACCTATACTAATAACCTAAACCTAAACCTAAACCTAAACCTATAACCTTAACCTAAACGAAAACCTATGACCTAACCTCTAACCTATAACCTAAACTTATAACCTATAACCTAAACATAAAATCTAAACCATAACCTATAACCTAAAACCTAAACCTAAAACTAAAACGTAAATGTATTCTCAAATCCCTAAACCTAAACCTACAGCTAATCCTAATCTCAACTCCCTAACCGAAACCTTAACATAAACTTGAAAACCCAAACCTAAACCCGATCCCGAACCCGAACCTGATTTCCTAAACCTAAACATTAACCTATTCACAATTCCCTAAACCTATAGCTTATAACCTAAACCTTAACCTAAACCTAAACCTAAACCTAAAACCTAAATGTATTCTCAAATCCCAAAACCTAAACCTACACCTAATCCTAATCTCAACTTCTTAACCTAAACCTAAACCCAAACTTGAAAACCCAAACCTACCCGATTTCCTAAACCTAAACCTTAACCTTAACCTATTCTCAATTCCTTAAAGCTATAACCTATATAGTATAACATATAACTAAAACCTAAAACTTAACCTAAACATATAACCTAAACCTAAACCTTAACCTAAACCTAAACCAAAAGCTATAGCCTAAATCTTAACCTATAACCTATAACCTAAACCTATAACCTAAACTTATAACCTATAACTTAACCTAAACCTAAACCTAAACCTAAAACCTAAACCTAAACCTAAACCTAAAACCTAAATTTATTCTCAAATCCCTAAACCTAGACCTAGACCTAATCCTAATCTCAACTCCCTAACCTAAACATAAACCTAAACTTGAAAACCCAAACCGAAACCCGATCCCGACCCGAACCCGATTTCCTAAACCTAAACCTTAACCTATTCTCAATTCCCTAAACCTATAGCTTATAACCTAAACCGAAACCTAAACGTATACCTTAACCTAAACCTAAACCCTAAACCTACAACCTATAACCTAAACCTAAACGTAAAACCTAAATGTATTCTCAAATCCCTAAACCTAAACCTACACCTAATCCTAATCTCAACTCCCTAACCTAAACCTAAACCTAAATTTGAAAAACCAAACCTAAACCCGATCCTGAACCTGAACCCGAACCCAATTTTCTAAACCTAAACCTTAACCTATAACCTAACCTAAACCTATTCTCAAATCCCAAAACCAATAACTATAACCTAAACCTTAACCGAAAAACTATAACCTAACCTAAACCTAAACCTATAACCTTAACCTAAACCTAAACCTATAACCTTAACCTTAACATATAACCTTAACCTAAACCTAAACCTACAACCTAAACCTATTCTCAAATCCCTAAACCTAAACCTAAACTGAAACCGAAACCTATAACTTAAACCTATTCTCAAATTCCTTAACCTAAACCTAAACTTTAATGTATTCTCAAATCCCTAAACCTAAACCTACACCTAATCCTAATCTCAACTTCCTAACCTAAACCTAAACCCAAACTTGAAAACCCAAACCTAAACCGGATCCCGAACCCGGACCCGATTTCCTAAACCTAAACCTTAACCTTAACCTATTCTCAATTCCTTAAAGCTATAACCTATTTACTATAACCTATAACTAAAACCTAAACCTTAACCTAAACCTATAACCTAAACCTAAACCTTAACCTAAACCTAAACCAAAAGCTATAGCCTAAATCTTAACCTATAACCTATAACCTAAACTTATAACCTATAACTTAACCTAAACCTAAACCTAAACCTAAACCTAAACCTAAAACCTAAACCTAAACCTACACCTAAAACCTAAATTTATTCTCAAATCCCTAAACCTAGACCTAATCATAATCTCAACTCCCTAACCTAAACCTAAACCTAAACTTGAAAACCCAAACCTAAACCCGATCCCGACCCAAACCCGATTTCCTAAACCTAAACCTTAACCTATTCTCAATTCCCTAAACCTATAGCTTATAACCTAAACCGAAACCTAAACCTATACATTAACCTAAACCTAAACCCTAAACCTATAACCTATAACCTAAACCTAAACCTAAAACCTAAATGTATTCTCAAATCCCTAAACCTAAACCTACACCTAATCCTAATCTCAACTCCCTAACCTAAACCTAAACCGAAACTTGAAAAGCCAAACCTAAACCCGATCCTGAACCTGAACCCGAACCCAATTTTCTAAACCTAAACCTTAACCCATAACCTAACCTAAACTTATTCTCAAATCCCAAAACCTATAACTATAACCTAAACCTTAACCGAAAAACTATAACCTAACCTAAACCTAAACCTATAACCTTAACCTAAACCTAAACCTATAACCTTAACCTTAACCTAAACCTAAGCCTACAACCTAAACATATTCTCAAATCCCTAAACCTAAACCTAAACTGAAACCGAAACCTATAACCTAAACCTATTCTCAAATTCCTAAACCTAAACCTAAACCTTAATGTATTCTCAAATCCCTAAACCTAAACCTACACCTAAACCTAATCTCAACTCCCTAACCTAAACCTAAACCTAAACCCAAACTTGAAAACCAAAACCTAAACCTGATCCCGAACCCGAACCTGATTTCCTAAACCTAAACCTTAACTTATTCTCAATTCCCTAAACCTATAGCTTATAACCTAAACCGAAACTTAAACCTATACCTAAACCTAAACCTAAACCTATAACCTATAACCTAAACCTTAACCTAAAACCTAAAAGTATTCTCAAATCCCTAAACCTAAACCTACACCTAATCCTAATCTCAACTCCCTAACCTAAACCTAAACCTAAACTTGAAAACCCAAACCTAAACCCGATCCTGAACCCGAACCTGATTTCCTAAACCTAAACCTTAACCTATAACCTAACCTAAACCTATAATTATAACCCAAACCTATTTTCAAATCCCAAAACCTATAACTATAACCAAAACCTTAACCAAAAACCTATAACCTAACCAAAACCTAAACCTATAACCTTAACCTTAACCTAAACCTAAACTTAAACCTAAACCTATTCTCAAATCCCTAAACCTAAAACTAAACCTATAACCTAAACCTATTCTCAAATACTCAAACCTAAACCTAAACCTTAATGTATTCTCAAATGCCTAAACCTAAACCTACACCTAATCCTAATCTCAACTCCCTAACCAAACCCTAAACCTAAACTTGAAAACCCAAACCTAAACCCGATCTTAAACCCGAACCCGATTTCCTAAACCTAAACCTTAACCTATTCTCAATTCCCTAAACCTATAGCTTATAACCTAAACTAAAACCTAAACATATACCTTAATCTAAACCTAAACCTAAACCTATAACCTATAACCTAAACCTAAACCTAAAACCTAAATGTATTCTCAAATCCCTAAACCTAAACCTAAACCTAATCCTAATCTCAACTCCCTAACCTAAACCTAAACCTAAACTTGAAAACCCAAACCTAAACCCGCTCCCGAACCCAAACCCGATTTCCTAAACCTAAACATTAACCTATTCTCAATTCCCTAAACCTATAGCTTATAACCTAAACCTAAACCTAAACCTTAACCGAAACCTAAACCTAAACCCTAACCTAAACCTAAACCTAAACCTATAACCTTTACCTAAACCAAAACTTATGACATAACCTATAACCCATAACCTAAACTTGTAACCTATAACCTATCCTTAACCTAAGCCTAAATCCTAAACCTTAACCTATAACCTAAAACCTAAACCTAAACCTAAAACCTAAAAGTATTCTCAAATCCCTAAACCTAAACCTACACCTAATCCTAATCTCAACTCCCTAACCTAAACCTAAACCTAAACTTGAAAACCCAAACCTAAACCCGATCCTGAACCCGAACCTGATTTCCTAAACCTAAACCTTAACCTATAACCTAACCTAAACCTATAATTATAACCCAAACCTATTTTCAAATCCCAAAACCTATAACTATAACCAAAACCTTAACCAAAAACCTATAACCTAACCAAAACCTAAACCTATAACCTTAACCTTAACCTAAACCTAAACTTAAACCTAAACCTATTCTCAAATCCCTAAACCTAAAACTAAACCTATAACCTAAACCTATTCTCAAATACTCAAACCTAAACCTAAACCTTAATGTATTCTCAAATGCCTAAACCTAAACCTACACCTAATCCTAATCTCAACTCCCTAACCAAACCCTAAACCTAAACTTGAAAACCCAAACCTAAACCCGATCTTAAACCCGAACCCGATTTCCTAAACCTAAACCTTAACCTATTCTCAATTCCCTAAACCTATAGCTTATAACCTAAACTAAAACCTAAACATATACCTTAATCTAAACCTAAACCTAAACCTATAACCTATAACCTAAACCTAAACCTAAAACCTAAATGTATTCTCAAATCCCTAAACCTAAACCTAAACCTAATCCTAATCTCAACTCCCTAACCTAAACCTAAACCTAAACTTGAAAACCCAAACCTAAACCCGCTCCCGAACCCAAACCCGATTTCCTAAACCTAAACATTAACCTATTCTCAATTCCCTAAACCTATAGCTTATAACCTAAACCTAAACCTAAACCTTAACCTAAACCTAAACCTATAACCTATAACCTAAACCTAAACCTATAACCTATAACATAAACCTAAACCTAAAACCTAAATGTATTCTCAAATCCCTAAACCTAAACCTACACCTAATCGTAATCTTAACTCCCTAACTTAAATCTAAATTGAAACTTGAAAACCCAAACCTAAACTCGATCCTGAACTCGAACCCGATTTCCTAAACCTAAATCTTAATCTATTCTCAATTCCCTAAACCTTAACCTATAACCTAAACCTATTACCTGCACTTATAACCTAAACCTATAACCTAAACCTATAACCTAAACCTAAGCCTAAAACCTAAACCTAAACCTAAAACTGAAATGTATTCTCAAATCCTTAAACCTAAACCTACACCTAATCCTATTCTCAACTCCCTAACCTAAACCTAAACCTAAACCTAAACTTGAAAACCCAAACCTAAACCCGATCCCCATCCCGAACCCGATTTCCTAAACCTAAACATTAACCAATCGCCTAACCTAAACCTATACTTATAACATAAACCTATTCTCAAATCCCAAAACCTATAACTATAACCTAAACCTTAACCAAAAACCTATAACATACCTAAACCTAAACCTATAACCTTAACCTAAACCTAAACCTATAACCTTAACCTTAACATATAACCTTAACCTAAACCTAAACTTAAACCTAAACCTATAACCTAAACCTATTCTCAAATCCCTAAACCTAAACCAAAACCTATAACCTATAACCTAAACCTAACCCTAAAACTTAAATGTATTCTCAAATCCCTAAACCTAAACCTACACCTAATCCTAATCTCAACTCCCTAACCAAAACCTAAACCTAAACTTGAAAACCCAAACCTAAACCCGAACCCAATTTCCTAAACCTAAACCTTAACCTATTCTCAATTCCCTAAACCTTAACCTATAACCTAAACATAAACCTAAAACCTAACTGTATTCTCAAATCCCTAAACCTAAACCTACACCTAATCCTATTCTCAACTCCCTAACCTAAACCTAAACCTAAACTTGACAACCCAAACCTAAACTTGATCCCCAACCCGAACCCGATTTCCTAAACCTAAACATTAACCTATAACCTAACCTAAACCTATACTTATAAAACAAACCTATTCTCAAATCCCAAAACCTATAACTATAACCTAAACCTTAACCAAAAACCTATAACCTAACCGAAACCTAAACCTATAACCTTAACCTTAACATATAACCTTAACCTAAACCTAAACCTGCACCTAAACCTATTCTCAAATCCCTAAACCTATAACATATAACCTAAACCTAACCCAAAAACCTAAATGTATTCTCAAATCCCTAAACCTAAACCTACACTAATCCTAATCTCAACTCCCTAACCTAAACCTAAACCTAAACTTGAAAACCCATCCTAACCTGATCCCGAACTCGAACCCGATTTCCTAAACCAAAACCTTATCCTATTCTCAATTCCCTAAACCTTGACCTATAACCTAACCTAAACAAAAACCTATAACCTAAACCTAAGACCAAAACCTAAACCTAAACCTAAAACCGAAATGTATTCTCAAATCCTAAAACCTAAAACTACACCTAATCCTAATCTTAACTCCCTAACCTAAACTTAAACCTAAACTTGAAAACCCAAAACTAAGCCCCATCCCGAACCCGGAACCGATTTCCTAAACCTAAACCTTAACCTTAACCTGTTCTCAATTCCTTAAAGCTATAACATATATACTATAACCTATAACTAAAACCTAAACCTATAAACTAAACCCAAACCTTAACCTAAACCTAAACCAAAACCTATAACCTAAACCTTAACCTATAACCTATAACCTAAACGTATAACCTACAACCTAACCTTAACCTTAACCTTAACCTAAACCTAAAACCTAAACCTAATCTTAAACCTAAACCTAAACTTAAAACCTAAAACCTAAACCTAAACCTAAACCTAAACCTAAACCTAAAACCTAAGTGTATTCTCAAATCCCTAAACGTAGACCTATACCTAATCCTAATCTCAACTCCCTAACCTAAACCTAAACCTAAACTTGAAAACCTAAACCTAAACTCGATCCCGAACCCGGAACTTATAACCTATAACCTAAACCTTAACCTTAACCTATTCTCAATTCCCTAAATCTGTAACCTATAACTAAAACCTAAACCTATAACCTAAACATAAACCTTAACCTAAACCTAAACCAAAACCTATAACCTATAACCTAAACTTATAACCTATAACCTAACCTTAACCTTAACCTAAACCCTAAACCTAAAACTAAACCTAAAACCTAAAACCTAAACTTAAACCTAAACCTAAAACCTAAATATATTCTCAAATCCCTAAACCTAGACCTAATCCTAATCTCAACTCTCTAACCTAAACCTAAACCTAAACTTGAAAACCCAAACCTAAACCCGATCCCGAACTTGAATCCAATTTTCTAAACCTAAACCTTAACCTATTCTCAATTCACTAAAGCTATAACTTATAACCTAAACTTATAACCTATAACCTAAACCTAAACCTAATACCTAAATGTATTCTCAAATCCCTAAACATAAACCTACACCTAATCCTAATCTCAACTCTCTAACCTAAACCTAAACCTAAACTTGAAAACCCAAACCTAAACCCAATCCCGAACCCAAACCCGATTTCCTAAACCTAAACCTTAACCTATTCTCAATTCCCTAAACCTATAGCTTATAACCTAAATCTAAACCTTAACCTAAACCTAAACCTAAACTTATAACCTATAACTTATATCTAAACCTAAAACCTAAATGTATTCTCAAATCCCTAAACCTAAACCTACACCTAATCCTAATATTAACTCCCTAAAATAAACCTAAACCTAAACTTGAAAACCCAAACCTAAACCCGATCTCAAACCTGAACCCGATTTCCTAACCCTAAACCTTAACCTATTCTCAATTCCCTAAACCTATAGTTTATAACCTAAACCTAAACCTACAACTTATAACCTAAACCTAAATCTAAAACCTAAATGTATTCTTAAATCCCTAAACCTAAACCTACACCTAATCCTAATCTCAACTCCCTAATCTAAACCTAAACCTAAACTTGAAAACCCAAACCTAAACCCGATCCCGAACCCGTACCTGATTTCTTAAACCTAAACCTTAACCTATAACCTAACCTAAACCCATACTTATAACCTAAACCTATTCTCAAATCCCAAAACTTATAACTATAACCTAAACCTTAACCGAAAAACTATAACCTAACCTAAACCTAAACCTATAATCTTAACCTTAACATATAACCTTAACCTAAACCTAAACCTATTCTCAAATCCCTAAACCTAAACCTAAACCTATAACCTAAACCTAATCTCAAATCCCTAAACCTAAAACTAAACCTTAATGTATTCTCAAATCCCTAAACCTAAACCTACACCTAATCCTATTCTCAACTCCCTAACCTAAACCTAAACCTAAACTTGAGAACCTAAACCTAAACTCGATCCCGAACCCAGAACTTATAACCTATAACCTAAACCTTAACCTTCACCTATTCTCAATTCCCTAAATCTGTAACCTATAACTAAAACCTAAACCTATAACCTAAACATAAACCTTAACCTAAACCTAAACCAAAACCTATAACCTATAACCTAAACTTATAACCTATAACCTAACCTTAACCTTAACCTAAACCCTAAACCTAAACCTAAACCTAAAACCTAAAACCTAAACCTAAACCTAAACCTAAAACCTAAATATATTCTCAAATCCCTAAACCTAGACCTAATCCTAATCTCAACTCCCTAACCTAAACCTAAACCTAAACTTGAAAACCCAAACCTAAACCCGATCCCGAACTTGAATCCAATTTTCTAAACCTAAACCTTAACCTATTCTCAATTCACTAAAGCTATAACTTATAACCTAAACTTATAACCTATAACCTAAACCTAAACCTAATACCTAAATGTATTCTCAAATCCCTAAACATAAACCTACACCTAATCCTAATCTCAACTCCCTAACCTAAACCTAAACCTAAACTTGAAAACCCAAACCTAAACCCAATCCCGAACCCAAACCCGATTTCCTAAACCTAAACCTTAACCTATTCTCAATTCCCTAAACCTATAGCTTATAACCTAAATCTAAACCTTAACCTAAACCTAAACCTAAACTTATAACCTATAACTTATATCTAAACCTAAAACCTAAATGTATTCTCAAATCCCTAAACCTAAACCTACACCTAATCCTAATATCAACTCCCTAACATAAACCTAAACCTAAACTTGAAAACCCAAACCTAAACCCGATCTCAAACCCGAACCCGATTTCCTAACCCTAAACCTTAACCTATTCTCAATTCCCTAAACCTATAGTTTATAACCTAAACCTAAACCTATAACTTATAACCTAAACCTAAATCTAAAACCTAAATGTATTCTTAAATCCCTAAACCTAAACCTACACCTAATCCTAATCTCAACTCCCTAATCTAAACCTAAACCTAAACTTGAAAACCCAAACCTAAACCTGATCCTGAACCCGAACCCGAACCCGATTTCCTAAACCTAAACCTTAACCTATAACCTAACCTAAACCCATACTTATAACCTAAACCTATTCTCAAATCCCAAAACTTATAACTATAACCTAAACCTTAACCGAAAAACTATAACTTAACCTAAACCTAAACCTATAACCTTAACCTTAACATATAACCTTAACCTAAACCTAAACCTATTCTCAAATCCCTAAACTTAAACCTAAACCTATAACCTAAACCTATTCTCAAATCCCTAAACCTAAAACTAAACCTTAATGTATTCTCAAATCCCTAAACCTAAACCTACACCTAATCCTAATCTCAACTCCCTAACCTAAACCAAAACCCAAACTTGAAAACTAAAACGTAGACCCGATCCCGAACCCAAACCCGATTTACTAAACCTAAACCTTAACCTATTCTCAATTCCCTAAACCTATAGCTTATAACCTAAACCGAAACTTAAACCTATACCTAAACCGAAACCTAAAACTATAACCTATAACCTAAACCTAAAACCTAAATGTATTCTCAAATCCCTAAACATAAACCTACACCTAATCCTAATCTCAACTCCCTAACCTAAACCTAAACCTAAACTTGAAAACCCAAACCTAAACCCGATCCTGAACCTGAACCCGATTTCCTAAACCTAAACCTTAACCTATAACCTAACCTAAACTTATACTTATAACCTAAACCTATTTTCAATCCCAAAACCTATAACTATAACCTAAACCTTAACCAAAAACCTATAACTTAACCTAAACCTAAACCTATAACCTTAACCTTAACATATAACCTTAACCTAACCCTAAACCTAAACCTAAACCTATTCTCAAATCCCTAAACCTAAACCTAAACCTTAATGTGTTCTCAAATCCCTAAACCTAAACCTACATCTAATCCTAATCTCAACTCCCTAACCAAAACCTAAACCTAAACTTGAAAACCCAAACCTAAACACGATCTTAAACCTGAACCCGATTTCCTAAACCTAAACCTTAACCTATTCTCATTTCCCTAAACCTATAGCTTATAACCTAAACCAAAACCTAAACCTATACCTTAATCCAAACCTAAACCTAAACCTATAACCTATAACCTAAACCTAAACCTAAAACCTAACTGTATTCTCAAATCCCTAAACCTAAACCTATACCTAATCCTAATCTCAACTCCCTAACCTAAACCTAACCCTAAACTTGAAAACCCAAACCTAAAACTGATCTCGAACCCAAACCTGATTTCCTAAACCTAAACATTAACCTATTCTCAATTCCCTAAACCTATAGCTTATAACCTAAATCTAAACCTAAACCTAAACCTAAACCTTAACCTAAACCTAAACCTATAACCTATAACCTAAACCTAAACCTAAAACCTAAATGTATTCTCAAATCCTTAAACCTAAACCTACACATAATTGTAATCTCAACTCCCTAACTTAAATCTAAACCAAAACTTGAAAACCCAAACCTAAACCCGATCCTGAACGCGAACCTGATTTCCTAAACCTAAACCTTAACCTATTCTCAATTCCCTAAACCTTAACATATAACCTAACCTAAACCTAAACCTATTACCTGCACTTATAACCTAAACCTATAACCTAAACCTAAGCCTAAAACCTAAACCTAAACCTAAACATAAAACTGAAATGTATTCTCAAATCCTTAAACCTAAACCTACACCTAATCCTATTCTCAACTACCTAACCTAAACTTAAACCTAAACTTGAAAACCCAAACCTAGACCCGATCACGAACCCGAACCCGATTTCCTAAACCTAAACCTTAACCTTTTCTCAATTCCCTAAAGCTATAACCTATATACTAAAACCTATAACTAAAACCTAAACCTTAACCTAAACCAAAAACATAAACCTAAACCTTAACTTAAACTTAAATCAAGACCTAAAACCTAAACCTTAACCTATAACCTATAACCTATAACCTAAACTTATAACCTAAAACCTAAAACCTAAACCTAAACCTATAACCTATAACCTAAATCCTAAACCTAAACCTAAAACCTAAATGTATTCTCAAATCCCTAAACCTAGACCTAGACCTAATCCTAATCTCAACTCCCTAACGTAAACCTAAACCTAAACTTGAAAACCCAAACCCAATTGCTGTAATAATATAGCCCAATCACATGACAAGAAACAAGAATGTATCCCTTTTAACACATGCCCGTTTTTTCAAAGCTTTAGTTTTTATTGTTGTTTCTATTAACTTGAATTGAAACATTTTTTGCATTATTTGCTTGCATTAGTTTTATTTTAATGATCAGTTTTATTTTAAAAAGTGCCCACTTTTTTTAAAGAAGTTTATGCAATTCTTCATGATTCTGAATTATAATGTTTTGTTGGTTTAATATTTTTTTTTCAGATGAAAGACAAAAAGAAAATTGTTGTTGATTTTTTTCCTTTTTTTTTTTTTATATTTATGATGTTAAATTTATATGTATTTATGCGTGGATGAATGTAATGTGGATAAGATTGTTTGTGTTTGGATGGATGTAGTTTATGTTTGGATGAATGTAGTTTATGTTGGACTTAGATGGATGTGAATGTGAATATGATGAAATATATTATATAACAGGTGTATATCAGGAAGAATACGATGAAATATATCGTAACAGGTGTATATGGACCCTCTTAAATTTGAATATGTGCTTTGAAGCTCATAAGGGATGGTCTATGACCGTCCTTTTTAAGGATGGTCTATGACCGTCCTTTGAAGGCTCATAAGAGACGGTCCATAACAGTCCTTTTTAAGGATGCTCCATGACCATCCTTTTAAAGGATGGTCCATGGCCGTCCTTTGAAGGCCCATAAGAGACGGTCCATGACAGTCCTTTTTAAGGACAGTCCATGGCTGTCCTTTGAAGGCTCATTAGAGAGTCCATGACAATCCTTTTTAAGGACGGTCCATGACTGTCCTTTTAAAGGACAGTCCATGGCCGTCCTTTGAAGGCTCATCAGAGACGGTCTACGACCATCCTTTTTCATCAATAAGAATGACGATTTTCAACCGTCCTTTAAGTAATATGACATGTCAAAATTTGACGGCCCATGCGACGATCCATGACCGTCCTTTTTGGTCATTTGAGACGGTTTTGGACCATCCTTTTTTTGCATTTTTGGCGTAGTGTATATAAGCTTATGCATGTTTGTTGAAACATGTGAGGGCGCGTATCAGATAAAAACATCTATTGATCAAATGAACTAAAAAGGAAAAAAAGTATCTTTAGCATCAAATGAACTAAAAATGGCAGCAAAGTTTCTCATCCTTCAGGAAAGGTTATATCTAAAATTTCTTATATAGAGTAGAATAGGCATGCAAGAAATCTGAACTTCAATAATAAACTTGCATGCAGTGTGAAAAGAAACATGTAAAGAAAGGAGAAGAAGCATCACTGTATACTGCTTTAACCAAGGTGCAATATAATTTGGTTCTAGATTTGGCTTAAGATATTTGTGGCCATCATTAGTTTGTATGATGGTGAGGGGAACTTGTTCCTCTTTTACACTCAAACTCAAGACCCCTTCTAGGTGGCCTTTCTATTTTGCCCTTAATAATAGCCTGATGAATGGGACTTGACAAATGATCTATTCGTTCCGAGAAATAAGGTGCTCTTGTCTTAAACAAAGCTAGGTTATTGGTCGTTGTCTTGGCCCTATGATTGGGGTGTTCTGTTTCTAAGGGAAATTGAAAAGGGTGTGGTGTTTTAATAAACTATTGAGCTTGGCTTTTAGTTTAACGTGAAGGAGTTGAAGATCCTGAAGCGACGCCAGCTGTTCTGTTGGTTTTTGCCTTTTTTTTTTTTTTTGTGCAAGAAGGAAAGAAGTTAAAGTAAAAAATAATAATTAGGGAAGGCCATTACTTAAGAAAAGTATGAATATGTGTTAAAAAAGATAGTTACATAGGTTTAACAAGTCAGTCGTGCGAGTTTTGAATAGTTGCACAGGCTATGAAAGTCCTACGAAAGTAACGTGTTGTGCGGAAATGGGGGATGAGTTGCACAAAGTTTTGGCACTTAGAGATGTATTTAGTTGTGCGGTCACACAATAAGTTGACAGTGAGTGAGTGAGACAGTGAGAGAGAGAGAGAGATGCAAGTGTAAGACAAAATAAAAAGCTAAGGGTCAGCTTCGATTTATATAGGCATCGGGATCCTCCTACTGTTCTACGTACAGACCTAATCGCACAATATCGCTATGTTGTGCAGACCATTGGAATATTGTGAAATAAAAGAACTTTATATACAGAAAGTTGATGAAAGATCGATCCACCTTTAATTTTTATCTTCGAAGCAACTAAAGGGGATCAAGGGGGAATTTGTTGAAGCACAAAAATCAATATATATGAGTTGCATGATCACGCAATAATTAAGTCTTGTGCGACCGTGCAATAGGAAAAGTGACCAGGAAAACACTTGGACCAAATTGTTGAATTTCATTGAAAGAGAAAGATCGTGGGACCATACAATATAGAGACTAGTAGAACTGTTGCACGACCAGGCGATATACCATCGCTAAGAAGAATTATGCGACCGCACAACTGTGCCCTGAGTTGTCAGACAAAAGGTTTCACACATCCGAAAGGCTATAAATACCCCTTTAACCCACTCATTTGGACACTTTAGATATTTAGGAGTTCCTCGAAGACTTGATCCTAACAACAATAGGTATCAAGAATACCCATGCAACAACCCTTCTTGGGAGTCATGCATTGGCTTTAATCAGTCACATTCTGGGTTAGGAGAGCTACCATGGAAGAAGAAATGAAAGGAGAGAACTTGAAGCTAGGAATAACTACGCAGCCATGTAAGGTTGCACAATTAGAGTTCTCGCGCAACTAAATAACTTGCAGTTGAATACCCACGCAACAGGGGTTCTAAGTCTTCAACTCAAGTTTCTTTGGTTCTCCTATCAGCACAAAGAAAAGGGTTTCACACCTACACCACTCTTCCATTATTTCGACCAACATTCAACATAGGCTAAAACATTGCCGAAATTATTTCTTTAAACCATTATTTATTTTTGTACATTTGAATGTATCTTATTTTAGAATCAAGGGTAATGTAAGGAATGTAATAGAACTCAGAAGAATGAAATGTTTGATGATGAACACTCTTTCATTCAAATTTCCTATCTTATTTATCAGAGTGCATGTATCACAATCTCTAAACCAAACCAAAACGTCATTTTGTTTTAACATTAATAAACCCATCACTTTATCTAATAAAACCCCATCACTTTATCAAGGGGAACCCAATACTTTGTTTTGCAACCTCATCACTTTATCTAGCGAAAACCAATCACTTTGTTCAACAATCCATCACTTTGTCTAATGCAGCCCTTTAAGTTTGTCAGGCAATCTCATTATTTTATCTAGCGGAACCACATTACTTTGTCCAACAATCTCGTCACTTTGTTTAGTGGAACCTGCTCACTTTGTTTGGTAAGCTCGTCATGTTGTCTAGTAGAATCGGTCGCTTTGTTCGCCAATTGCATCACTTTGTCTAATTAAACCTCATCTCTTTGTCCGGTAACCCCGTCACTTTGTCTACTGGAACTCATTACTTTGTTCGACAACCCTATCACTTTGTCTAGTGAAAACTTTGTCATTTTGCTTGACAACCTCATCACTTTATCTACTAGAACCTTGTCACTTCTTCCAGCAACCTCATTACTTTACCTAGTGGAACACCATCATTTTGTTCGACAACCCCGTCACTTTGTGTAGTACAACCCAGTCACTTTGTTTGTAAACACATCACCTTATCTAATGGAACTTGGTCACTTTGTTTGGCAACCCTATCAGTTTATCTAATAAAACCTGGTCACTTTGTCTGGCAACCTCGTTTCTTTGTTCAGCAACCACATCACTGGCAAACCCATTACATAGTCTAACAACTCCTTCCTGCGCTCATAAATTAGGTAAGGCCCATCATGATATTCGTGGCAAATCCACCTTGTCCATTTATTTTGTTGTGGACATGAGTAAAAAAATTGGGGGCAGATCCAAAACTCAATTGGGCCGTATAACAGGAAAAGGGGGAAGGGAAATGCTTACCCTTGGGGTCCACTATGACATTTATATTCCATCCAAACCTTTTGGAAGGTCATTCTTACTTAGATGATCTGAAAAGTGAAATAAAGAATATTAGCCTGATCTAAATTTTATGTGGCCTCACTAATGTTTCAATGGTGCAGGTTCAATTTCCACTCTTTCCATCCTGAATGTTTTAATGTTACATGTTCAATGTCCATTGTTTTCATTCTGACCATTAAATGAGTCATCTCATAGGACTTAAAAATCACGTGCATCCATGATTTAGGTGGACCACATGATTAGAAAGAGTGCATAGGACAGCGATCACCCTCTAAACTATTTTTCTTGCTATGACCCACTTGAATCATGAATAGGCCTGAGTTTTAGGATACCAGTCTAAAATTTGGTTTTTCATATATATGTAATAGTTGGATTCAATTTTATATAGCCATCATATTGGTCCTGTAAAACTCAAGGGTAGACCTCTCTCTCCAAATATTTGTTGTGGCTGACACTATTCATGAGTTACCCTGATTATTTGGATTCAAAGAGGAGTTTGGGTCCTTACTCTTGCCTTACTGGTAGACTCAAAAGATTTTCAACACCAAGTCAAGTGTTCCAGCACTCATATATGGTGAAATCCCACTATAGCTTGAGTGTGTGGGTGTGTGTGGAGTCGTGTGAAAAAACAAAAGAATTTAGAAAACTCTTAATAGGATTTGGTGGTACATCTCGTCGAGGTATGCATTGTATATCTATGCCATCAATTTGTTGCTCTTGCTTTTTTTCTTTTTTACACTACGCCAAAACAACGAAAAAAGGATGGTTGAAAACCATCTCAAATGACCAAAAAGGACAGTTTTGAATCGTCGCATGGGCTGTCATATTACTTAAAGGATGGTCATGAACCTTCAGTTTTATTGACATTTAAAGGACGGTCATGGACCGTCCTTAAAAAGAACTCTCATGAACCATCTCTTATGGCCCTTAAAAGGACGGTCATGGACCGTCGTTCAAAAGGACTGCTATGATCCATTTCTTATGAGCCATAAAAGGACAGTCATCGATTGTCCTTTAAAAGGACTACTATGAACCATCTCTTATGGCCCTTAAAAGGACGGTCATGGACCGTTCTTCAAAAGGACTGCTATGATCCGTCTCTTATGAGCCACAAAAGGACGGTCATCAACCGTCCTTTAAAAGGATTGCTATGAATGTCTCTTATGAGCCTTAAAAGGACAGTCATGGACCATCTCATATTTGAATATTTAGAAAAATATAGATGGCCTAGAGCGGTCAGAAATTTTCAATTATGAAACGGTCGATATACACCTGTTACAATATATTTCATCGTGTTCTTCCTGATATACATCTGTTATATAATATATTTCATCATATTCTCATTCACATCCATCTAAATCCAAACTAAATAAATCCATCCAAATATAAACTACATTCATCCAAACAAAAACTACATCCATCCAAACACAAACAATCTTATCCACATTACATTCATCCACGCATAAATACATATAAGTTTAACATCATAAATAAATAAAAAAGGTGCTGATGTTTAGGTCATAGGTTTTGATTTAGGTTAAGGTTATAGGTTTAAGTTTAGGTTTAGGTTTAGGTTTAGGTTAAGGTTTAGGTTTAGGTTATAAGCTATAGGTTTAGGGAATTAAGAATAGGTTAAGGTTTAGGTTTAGGAAATCGGGTTCGGGTTCAGGTTGGGGTTTTCAAGTTTAGGTTTAGGTTTAGGTTAGGGAGTTGAGATTAGGATTAGGTGTAGGTTTAGGTTTAGGGATTTGAGAATACATTTAGGTTTTAGGTTTAGGTTTAAGTTTTAGGTTATAGGTTAAGGTTTAGGTTTTAGGTTTAGGTTAAGGTTAGGTTATAGGTTATAAGTTTAGGTTATAAGTTATAGGTTAGGTCATAAGTTTTGGTTTAGGTTAAGGTTATAGGTTTAGGTTTAGGTTTAGGTTAAGGTTTAGGTTTACGTTTAGGTTAATTAAGGTTTAGGTTTAGGTTATAACCTATAGGTTTAGGGAATTGAGAATAGGTTAAGGTTTAGGTTTAAGAAATCAGGTACGGGTTCGGGATCGGGTTTAGGTTTGGGTTTTCAAGTTTAGGTTTAGGTTTAGGTTAGGGAGTTAAGATTAGGATTAGGTGTAGGTTTAGGTTTAGGGATTTGAGAATACATTTAGGTTTTAGGTTTAGGTTATAGGTTATAAGTTTAGGTTTAGGTTTAGGTTTAGGTTATAGGTTATAGGTTTAGGTTTAGGTTTAGGTTAAGGTTTAGGTGTAGGTTTAGGTTTAGGTTTAGGTTAAGGTTTAGGTTTAGGTTATAAGCTATAGGTTTAGGGAATTGAGAATAGGCTAAGGTTTAGCTTTAGGAAATCGGGTTTGGGTTTGGGTTCGAGATCGAGTTTAGGTTTCGGTTTTCAAGTTTAGGTTTAGGTTTAGGTTAGGGAGTTGAGATTAGGATTAGGTGTAGGTTTAGATTTAAGGATTTGAGAATACATTTAGGCTTTAGGTTTAAGTTTAGGTTTTAGGTTAGAGGCTAAGGTTTAGGTTTTAGGTTTAGGTTAAGGTTAGGTTATAGGTTATAAGTTTAGGTTGTAGGTTATAGGTTAGGTTATAGGTTATAAGTTTAGGTTGTAGGTTATAGGTTAGGTCATATGTTTTGGTTTGGGTTTAGGTTTAGGTTTAGGTTAAAGTTTAGGTTTAGGTTTAGGTTTAGGTTTAGGTTTAGGTTATAAGCTATAGGTTTAGGGAATTGGGAATAGGTTAAGGTTTAAGTTTAGAAAATCGGGTTCGGGATCGGGTTTAGGTTTGGGTTTTCAAGTTTAGGTTTTGGTTTAGGTTAGGGAGTTGAGATTAGGATTAGGTATAGGTTTAGGTTTAGGGATTTGAGAATACATTTAGGTTTTAGGTTTAGGTTTAGGTTTTAGGTTATAGGTTAAGGTTTAGGTTTTAGGTTTAGATTAAGGTTAGGTAATAGGTTGTAAGTTTAGGTTATACGTTATAGGTTAGCTCATAGGTTCTGGTTTAGGTTAAGATTATAGGTTTAGGTTAAGGTTTTGATTTAGGTTTAGGTTAAGGTTTAGGTTTCGGTTATAAGCTATAGGTTTAGGGAATTGAGAAGGGAATTGAGAATAGGTTAAGGTTTAGGTTTAGAAAATCGAGTTCAGGTTCGCATCGGGTTTAGGTTTGGGTTTTCAAGTTTAGGTTTAGGTTTAGGTTAGGGAGTTGTGATTAGGATTAGGTGTATGTTTAGGTTTAGGGATTTGAGTATACGTTGAGGTTTTAGGTTAAGGTTTAAGTTTTTGGTTATAGGTTAAGGTTTAAGTTTTAGGTTTAGGTTAAGGTTAGGTTATAGGTTATAAGTTTAGGTATAGGTTATAGGTTAGGTCAAAGGTTTTGCTTTAGGTTAAGGTTATAGGTTTAGGTTTAGGTTTAGGTTAAGGTTTATGTTAAGGTTTAGGTTTAGGTTATAAGCTATAGGTTTAGGGAATTGAGATTAGGTTAAGGTGTAGGTTTAGGAAATCGGGTTCAGGTTTGGGATCGGGTTTAGGTTTGGGTTTTCAAGTTTAGGTTAGGGAGTTGAGATTAGGATTAGGTGTAGGTTTAGGTTTAGGGATTTGAGAATACATTTAGGTTTTAGGTTTAGGTTTAGGTTAAGGTTTATGTTTAGGTTAGGTTTAGGTTTAGGTTTAGGTTAAGGTTTAGGTTTAGGTTATAAGCTATGGGTTTAGGGAATTGAGAATAGGTTAAGGTTTAGGTTTAGGTTTGGGTTTTCAAGTTTATGTTTAGGTTTTGGTTAGGGAGTTGAGATTTGGATTAGGTGTAGGCTTAGGTTTAGGGATTTGAGAATGCATTTTGGTTTTAGGTTTAGGTTTAGGTTATAAGTTATAGGTTAAGGTTTAGGTTTTACGTTTAAGTTAAGGTTAGGTTATAGGTTATAAGTTTAGGTAATAGGTTATAAGTTAAGGTTTTAGGTGATTGGTTTTGGTTTAGGTTAAGGTTATAGGTTTAGGTTAAGGTTATAGGTTTAGGTTAAGGTTTAGGTTTAGGTTTAGGTTTAGGTTATAAGCAATAGGATTAGGGAGTTGAGAATAGGTTAAGGTTTAGGCTTAGGAAATCGGGTTCGGGTTTGGGATCGGGTTTAGTTTTGGGTTTTCAAGTTTAAGTTTAGGTTTAGGTTAGGGAGTTGAGATTAGGATTAGGTGTAGGTTTAGGTTTAGGGATTTGAGAATAGGTTTTAGGTTTAAGTTTAGGTTTTAGGTTATAGGTAAAGGTTTAGGTTTTAGGTTTAGGTTAAGGTTAGGTTATAGGTTATAAGTTTAGGTTATAGGTTGTAGGTTAGGTCATAGGTTTGGGTTTAGGATAAGGATATAGGTTTAGGTTAAGGTTTAGGTTTAGGGAAGTGAGAATAGGTTAAGGTTTAGGTTTGGAAAATTGGGTTCGGGTTCGGGATCGGGTTTATGTTTGGGTTTTCAAGTTTAGGTTTAGGTTTAGGTTTGGGAGTTGAGATTAGGATTAGGTGTAGGTTTAGGTTTATGTATTTAAGAATACATTTAGGTTTTAGGTTTAGCTTTAGCTTTTAGGCTATAGGTTAAGGTTTAGATTTTAGGTTTAGGTTATAGCTTATAAGTTTAGGTTATTGGTTATAGGTTAGGTCATCGGTTTTGGTTTAGGTTATGGTCATAGGTTTAGGTTTAGATTTTGGTTAAGGTTTTAGTTTAGGTTAAGGTTAAGGTTTTGTGAGACCCGAATCTATTTCTCGCATCTTGTTCATCATGGTCTCACGGTCCTACCAGTCGAATTTCGGTGACCCGTGGCCTTCGAATAGTGTTTGCAGTTACCCTTGAGTTCAGTCATGTAAACCCAACTTGGATTGACCCGAGACCTATGCCATTGCGTCCGCCTCATCGCCACGATTCCGACGATGTGTCCCATACGTTAATCCGATATGTACATCTCAAGTTATGATCGTTGATCGATATCAGCCATTAATTGCATGATTGGTGGACCCCACCTTGGGTTACACATTTTCCCATGCCATCATTTCACCCTAGGCTGAGATTTCTAGAAAGGCTATTACCCTAAGCCTTGTTAATATCACCATAGGCCACCATCATTGCCTAGGAGAGAGAGAGCTCATCATTGCAAGTCTTAAAAGTCTCTCTCTCTCTCTTCTCTTCTTCCCTAGCAACTCCCCTTCCATCTTCCTCTCTTCTCCAGCCCCTTCTCCCTCAAATCTCCTTCCATCTAACCTTCAACAATCCATCTCACCCATTGAAACATGTCCCTTGGAGCATGAAGAGTAGATTGATGTAACTTTGGAGTGTGATTCATTAATGTGGGTGCTCTTCTTGGCTTCATCTCTCTTTCTTCTTCTTTCCTTTCTTCCCTTCATTTTTCTACATGCATGGGAGCATGTAGGGCCCACCAATCCATGGTGGAGACCCTATATGGTTCCTAGGATGAAGGCCAAGGGCCTATATCCTTCACAATCCATTCCATGGTGGGCCATTTTTCCATGGACCTACTGTGATGATTTCCTCTTAATCCTTCCATCACATGGGCCACCAGGGCCTTTGCATGCATGTAGGGAAGGGATCCCTACCATCCAACAACTTATTTTGATGTATCTTGACTTGCTTGTAAGTGAATGATAGAGTGATGGTGTAGATTTGTGTGTGGGTGGTCTATTAGTGGCGGGACCTCCCACCTATGACCGATCTTACTCCTCCTTTCCCTTGTCTACTTCTGTATATTTTTTGATGATATGTGGCCCACCAAAGTAGGTTAGCAACATCCCGGGTCCCCAGCAAGATGGGACGTCCAAGCCCACCTTGATTGGACGTCCAGGCCCAATCAAGCATGCATGGTCTGGATGACCTCTAAAATGGATTTTTATAGAGGATTGAGAGCTCTGATGGGTCTGGAATTTTGTGACCCTATCAAGGTGGACCCCACATGAGAATAAAGGGCTATGGACCTCTTGATTTATTTGCATGGGCTGAAATATGGACAGCCTATGTTGCTGTCCAGCTTTCAGGCCCAGTTGGAGCATGCATTTTGAGTTACTGTTTAGACCTATTTGCAGGCCTTTTTATCCCAAATTTATTTAAGGGTTTTCCAGTGTGTGGACCCCACTCTGATGTGGTGTGGGGCCCATACCCTACCTCTCATGATTGAGGCCCATGGGTTGGGCCAAAGATGGCTAACTGCATAGAAATTTCTGGACAGTTCAGCGATATAGTATGGAGGAAAACATGATATTCACCTGACTTTTTGGAAGAAGTGGGCCACTCCAGTGGACCCCACTTACTTTCAGATGTAGGGCCACCTTTTTCCCCAATTTTACAAGGGTTTGGGTGGGTCCAGGCGCACCCCATGTGGTCCCAAACATAGGGACAGATACAATTCTCGCAACAATCCACCCTGGACAGGTTGGAATTCCAAAATGTATTAAAATACTTTTAGGTGTCTAAAAATTATGAAAATTTACAGGGAGGTATCCCACTCATGTTAGGACCCATATACAAGATTTTGGGGCCAATAGACACTTGTACACACCATGGTGGTGGCTGGACCGGCCCATTACAATATGATGTCCAGATCAGTCCGATTTTTTGGACAGATTGATTTCTTTAAATAAATTAAAATATTTATATATGTTAAAAATTTCTAAAATTTTGTGGAGATATGTTATATCCATGATAAGAGCTACTTACAATATTTCAAGGCCAATGGACTCCTGTGCATACCGTAGCGAGGGCCGGACTTGCCCACCACGTTGGGACATCCAGGTCAGTCTGATTTTCTGGTCAGTTTGTGTCATTTAAATAAATTAAAATATTTATAAGTGTCCAAAAATCTTGAAATTTTGTGAGGAAGTGGTTCACCTATGGAAGTATCACTATATAAAATTTCATACCCAAAAAATATTTGAGTTGCCCGTGGTACGGCTGGAAGTGGTCTGCTAGGCAGGAACACCCAGGCTAGGGTGTCTAGCCTGCTTCGTGGGCCCACCTTGATGTGTTGCGTATCCCACCACCGATCCATGTGGGGTCCTTAGGGGATTTATCATCCTTTCCCCCCTTTTTATTCAATTGGGGCCTATTGGGTGGATTTTTGGGCCAGACACCCCAGGCCCATAGGGCTGCCTACACATGGGACATCCTTGCCTTAGGCTACTGCTGGCCTGCATTCCAACGGCTTGGCCCATTTGATATATGTATTGCATATCCTAACTCATCTAGTGGGGCCCATCATAATGTGTGTGAGCCATCAGGAATTAATTATACTAAGAAATACTTCGATTGTTGAACTCCAACCAACCCAGAAATTTGGGTGGGCTGGAATTTAGCATTGAGCCCAATAATTGTTGCCTATAGATGTTCTTTGGAGCAGTATGGCCCACTAGATTTGAGGAGGATTTAAGTCAGTATCTTACCATCTTAATTTTATATTTTTTTGGGCTTATTTAGTGTATGATTAAAGGCCCATCCCAAATGGGATTCTTGTTGGGCTAGTCTCTTAGTTAAGTATGGGCCTTATAGCCTTGGTTGGGCTGGAACTTTTGATAGGCCCATTGAACCCTTGGGTCCTACATTTACCATGTCATTGTGATGGGCCTTATGGGACAAATACTCGAGTAGTTGGGCCCTTGTTTGCCCGCTATAATAAATCCATACTTGGGCCGAAATGTGAGTCCCAACTTACTTGTGTTAAAAATTTAAGGATTTCCCATATGTTGGGATAATGGGCTGCCCATTAGGCCCACCATAATGAGTGAACCTATGACCCTTGTGGTTGGGCCCTAACCTTGCTTAAGGGCCCACCAGGTTGCCTTTGTTTTTGGGCTTAGTGTATGGCCTACTAAGCCATGGATTGATTGTGCCTTGGACCTTTCTTTGCATACATAACAGGCTACCTTTTAGGACCCAGTTGAGATTGGATGTCCTCCCTAGTGGCCCTAAGGTAGGCCCATAGAGGCCCTTATAGGTGGTTAAAGGCCCACCTTGGGCCTGGCTAGGACCGTTCCTCCTTAGGATTTTGTCTCTCTTAGTTTGTAGGCCATCTCAAAGTACTGGGCTCCCACTAGAGGACTTATTTTCTTCTTAGAATACCTGTCTATGTGCCTAGATCTTGACCCTCCTTGGGATGGATGATTCCATATTCCACAGGTAGCACACTTACCTCGTTGCAACCCATATGCATCATCTGTATGAATTGATTGCATTGTATGGTGGTCATTGAGGGATGAAGTTTCTCCCCTTATGCACATTGAGTGCCTGAAACTTGTGCATGATCTATGTGTGCGACTCAGGCATTGGCATCGCATTTCATGATGATACTGCCCTTGCTTCATCAGGGCCTTGCCTCCAAAGGGACATTTGTGGATGGCCGCATGTGTGGACACTGAAAATATTACTTGAGCATACCGGGTGCATAGGATGCCCATGGGTGAGATTCTCAAAACTTCCATGGTACCAAGGATTTGCTCCAACGTCATGATCGAGTAGAAACTATGAGCGTACAAGGGCCTTATACTGTTAGGCTGCGACTCCCACTATCATGTAGTCGGTTGGATAGGGGTGTGGCCTTACCTGCTTGGTGTGAGGAGGCATTGCTAGGCTGAGTCTGACCAGCTCGTAAATGGGTCCGCTACCTTCAGGCCTTGTGGGTGATTGCCTGTTCATAGGCGGGTAGTGAGGTCTCTTACGCTCATTTGATTGTACGGGGTCTGCAGAGCAGCAGTCTTTCGGAAGTGTAATGGGCCTCGGTGATTTTCTTATGACTAGAAATGTACTTGACATATGATTTGGATATGAGCACTGACATTACTTGCATCACATTAGCATTGGCTATGTAAGCCCCTTCATGCATTGCTTTGGTATGACGTCCAGTACTCATTGTATCATATTCATGATAAGCCTTAGTAAGACTAGTGTTATCCTCTTTAAGCATGTTTCCCCTCTTACATCTCCTACTATTCTTCTGTGCACCATTGACACATACTTACACCACTCACTAAGCTTCTATAAGCTTATGCACGATTGATGCGTGCAGGAGACTCTAGGCAGACGTTGTAGCAGCAGATTGTGTAGTAGAGCTGAGCATTTGAGGACTCTAGTGTTACTGATTTCTCTCTCTTTCCTTATTACCTTATGTATGTTCTTTTGAACCTGATGTAAACTTATAAAAGTTCAAATTCTTAGTGGATTTTGTGATGTGTGCCCTTTGTTATTCTCAGTTGTACTTGCTGTGATCTTGGTATGCTCATATTGGAAAGTGATTATACTATTATGGAAATCCTCCTTATAGGATCTTAGGATCAAAACCTGTCTCAGGAGCCGAGAATGGTGTACTACGAAGGCTGTTGCAGCCAGAACCGGCCATCGGGTTCCTTGTGAGTCCGGTTACCGAGTCTAGGGTGTGACAGGAGTTGGTATCAAAGCACAGCAAGTAATTCTGGAATGACTCAAGATAACATCACATGTCTGCCAAGAAAATAGGACTAGTAGTCTCCTGAGATTCTTCCTTTCGTTCCGTATTGAGCATATAATTATCTTAATTCCTTGCATCATCATTATTTTATAGACGATACCATGTGGATGTGGCACCCGTGGTCGTGGTGCCCGTGGACGAGGCGCCCGAGGTACCCATCCTACTCTAGCACATCCTACTCCCGTTGTTGAGGATCCAATTCCAGAGGTTCGGATCTAGCCTGTTCCTCCAGTTGCTCTGGTTCCCCCACCTATTCTCCCACCTCATCCTGTTGTTCTAGTTACTAAGGTTCCTGCTCCACCGGCTGCACCCGTGCCTCCGCTTGAGGTGAGTGCTGCCCCTGTCTTTCCGACAGTACCTATAAGAGCTGAGCATTTCTAGCAGTTGATGCAGCTTGTTGCCACCGCATTGCAGACCCGTCAGCCTACTACCACTAAGGTTTCTGGGCAGTCTGACTTACCGCGTGCTAGTGCAATAGCCCGAGAGTTCTAGCAGCATGATCCCCCGAGGTTTAGTGGTGACCCTGACCCTTCTACCACCAAGGCTTGGCGCAAAGAGGTTGTGAGGATTTTTGACACTATACAGTGTCTTGCGGGTCAGAGAGTATCCCTTGTGACCTATCTCCTTCAGGGTAAGGCTCGCCATTAGTAGTCATCTGTATCTAGGATGGTCAGACCTCAGTTTGTTTAGACATGGGAGGAGTTCGTGGTCCGTTTCAACCAGAAGTTCTTCCCTAAGCACGTTTAGATCCAGCGGGTAATCAAGTTTGAGACCCTAGTGCAGGGTGATATGACTGTATCTCAATATGAGGCCCGTTTCTTGGCCTTGTCTAGATTTTCTCCTCATCTCACCAGCGATGAGAAGATGAGAGCCTGTCATTTTGTGACTGGGTTGCGTCCTGCCCATCGTTGCCGTGTGGTAGGGCATTGTTTGGAGACGTTCGATCAGGTCATTCATCGAGGACTTGTTTATGAGGACTGGCTATGACTCAGAAGTTGAGAGAGCAGAGTTTCGGTGGAGACCGGAAGAGGAGGGCACTAGCCGGTAGCTCCAAGAGTTCTGCAAGCAGAGATGGAGGGGCAGATCAGGATTTTGGCAGCCTGCGGTTCAGTTAGTAGCTTCTTCATTATCATCAGCATCGCCAGCCACTTCATCTTCTAGCCCCTTTTCTAGTGTATGCTTCAGCTGTGGACAGGCTGGGCATCGGAGGCGTGAGTGCCCTCTCCCCATTCAGCAGTAGAGGCCACTGCAGTTGCCTCCTCCTCGTCCTCCTCAGTAGCAGCAGAGAGCTTAGCTTCCACCCGCCGCTCCTAAGGGTCCTCCTCAGCAGCAGAGGTAGCCAGGCAGACCTCCTCAGCAGTGACAGTAACAACAGAGACAGCAGCAGCTACAGCACCAGCAGAGGGGATATCTGTATGTCCGGTCCTTGGGTCCAGTATGTATCGCAGCCCAGCAGGCATAGACTTAGTACTCTCAATCTTCCGGGTTGCTTCCCCTACCACCTCAGGGCTGCTTTTATTCTGCGTAGCAGGCGCCAGGCCAGGACCCGCAGTCATCAACCAGTGGAGTAGTCGAGGGTATTCTTCTTGTTTCTTCTTGCATTGCTCATGTTTTATTTGATTCCGGTGCCTCCCATTCTTTTGTGGCCGAGCAGTTTTGCCGATCGATTGGTATTTCGTCAGAGGCCGTGTCTGAGGCCTTAGCCATTTTAACTCACATGGGGAAGTCTATATATTGACCCATCGCTGTCCTTCTTGCCCGGTGTTAGTAGGCGAGATGTTCCTTCCTGCCAATCTGTTCGTGATGCCAATGTTAAGTTTTGATGTCATTCTGGGTATGGACTGGCTTGCAGAGTGTGGTGTCATCTTAGATTGTGTCGCGAGGACGGTTACGTTTCACATTCCAGGCTTGCTAGTGTTCCAGTTCATTACTGAGCCCAGAGGAGAGCCGTTATCTAGTTTCTTGGCTTCAGTTGTTGAGGATTCTGTGGCAGAGAGTATTGAGCAGCTGCCCATTATTTGTGAGTACCCGGATGTGTTTCAGGAGATCCTGGGTTTACCTCCGTGTCGGCAGGTGGAGTTCCAGATTGATTTGGTACCCTGTACCATGCCTATCTTGAAAGCCCCCTACCGGATGGCACCGTTGGAGTTGAGGGAACTACAAGAGCAGTTGGATGAGCTCCGGGAGTTAGGTTTCATTCATCCTAGTAATTTGCCTTGGGGAGCCCCGATATTGTTTGTGAAGAAGAAGGATGGTTCATTGCAACTGTGTAGATTATCGTAAGCTCAACAGAGTTACCATCAAGAACCGATACCCACTTCCCCGTATTGATGACTTGTTCGATCAGTTACAAGGTGCACAGTATTTTTCCAAGATAGACTTGCGTTCCGGTTACCATCAGAATTGGGTCCGAGAGGAGGACATTTCGAAGACAGCTTTTCGGACACACTATGGTCATTTTGAGTTCCTGGTCATATCATTTAGACTGACTAATGCACCTGTCGTATTCACGCAGCGGATGAACGAGATTTTTCAGTCGTTCCTCGATCAGTTCGTAGTGGTATTCATTGATGATATTCTTGTATATTCGAGGACTCGAGAGGACCATGCTGAGCACCTGCGGATTGTGCTTGAGACCCTCCGTGCCCACCAGTTGTATGCGAAGCTGGAGAAGTGTGAGTTTTGGAAAGAGGAGATGAAGTTCCTCGATCACGTGGTGACGAGGGAGGGTGTCGTTGTGGACCCCTTGAAGGTTGATGCAGTGCATCGGTGGGGCCAGCCCACGAACACGTCCAGGATTCGCAGCTTCCTTGGTCTAGCAGGATATTACCGACAGTTTATCAAGGGTTTCTCCCGTATTGCAGCACCGCTAACCCGGTTGACGTGGAAGGGCGTTAAGTTCGTCTGAAGTGACGCATGCGAGAAGGCATTTACGGAGTTGAAGGACTGCCTCACGTCCGCTCCTATTCTCACTCTTCTTGATGGTAGTAAGGGTTTCGTTGCTTTCACTGTTCCTCCAGAGTTGGCTTGGGTGCTGTACTGATGCAGCCGGGAAGCAAGTGGCGTATGCCTCGTGCCAGCTCAAGGTTCATGAGCTGAACTACCCCATTCATGATTTGGAGCTTGTAGCAGTTGTCTTCGCACTGAAGGTGTGGAGGCATTATCTATATGGGGTCAGGTTTGAGCTCTTCTCGGATCATAAGAGCTTGAAGTATCTATTTTCACAGTCCGAGTTGAACCTGCAACAGAGGCGATGGATGGAGTTACTGAAAGACTATAATTTTGACCTTCAGTACCACCCGAGCAAGGCGAACGTGGTGGTAGACACGCTCAGCTACCAGCCACAAGGCCTAGTGGCATAGATGATGGTGCGACAGTGGCAGATGCTCGAGGATGTTTCGGAGCATAACTTTGAGTTTGGCCTACAGTCTTCCATTGTTCAGCTTTTGAGCTTATCGATTCAAACCTCTTTGGTGGCTAGGGTGATCGAAGCTCAGCAGACGGACGAGTCACTTCAGGAGTACTAAGTAGAGGCCACATCCGTGGAGCAGTCAGACTGGAAAATTGGTTCCAATGGTGGATTACGCTTCAGAGGCTGGTTGTGTGTCCCGAACGTACCAGAGTTTCCTCGTGATCTGATGACTGAGGCACACCGATCGAGACTTACTATCCACCCGGACTCCACGAAGATGTATCGTGATATGAGGAGGCAGTACTTCTGGCAGGGGATGAAGCGCCAGATTGTGAGTTTTGTGGCCGAGTGTGACACATGCCAGCTTGTCAAGGCCGATCATCAGAGACCCCCTGGACCCTTACAGTCATTGAGCGTTCTAGAGTGGAAGTGGGAGCATGTATTGATGGACTTCATCGCAGGTTTACCGAGGAATCAGTGCGGTCACGATACCATCTGGGTTATCGTCGATCGTCTGACGAAGTCGCCTCATTTCATTCCAGTACGTGCTTCCTGGTCTATAGACCGGTTAACGAGGATATTCATTGAGGAGATTGTGAGACTGCACGGCATCCCAGTTTCGATCGTTTCAGACTGAGACTCCAGATTTATGTCTCAGTTTTGAAGGAGTTTCCAGCAGGCGCTGGGGGTCACTTTGCATCTCAATACCGCTTATCATCTACAGACAGATGGGCAGACCAAAAGGGTCAACCAGATCCTTGAGGATATGCTCAGGGCTTGTGTGATCGACTTTGTGGGGAGTTGGGATGAGCATATGCGTCTCGCCGAGTTCGCGTACAACAACAGCTATCAGGCGACTATCGGCATGGCTCCTTTTGAGGCACTTTATGGCAGATCGTGTAGATCTCCTAGTTGTTGGACCGAGGTTGGAGAGCATCGTCTCTTAGGTCCCGAGCTTGTGCTACAGACGTTAGAGGTTATTGATGTTATCAGGCAGAGGATACGCACAGCTCAGAGCCGGCAGAAGAGTTTTACTGATCGTTGGCATCGACCCCTCGAGTTCATAGTCGGGGACATGGTGTATCTCAAGGTCTCGCCTATGAAAGGCATGGTTCAGTGTGAAGGGCAAGCTCCCCCCAAGATTCATTGGACCTTTTGAGATTACCAAACGCATAGGCGCTGTGGCCTATAGGCTTGCCTTACCTCCTGAGTTATCCGCGGTCCACAACGTGTTCCATGTTTCTATGTTGTGGAAGTGTGCGTCAGACACTATTCCCGTGATTGATTGGCAGCCACTTGAGGTCCGTGAGGATGCTTCTTATATTGAGCAGCCGATTCGTATTCTTGATCAGAAGGAGCAGGTCCTCAGGACCAAGGTCATTCCCTTAGTAAAGGTGCAATGGGGTCATCATTCGAAGGCTGAGGCATCTTGAAAACGTGAGGACAAGATTAGAGAGCGTTATCTCCATCTATTTGATGATTGATTACTTATAATTCTTGCATTGCCTTCTCTTGTGTTTGATGATTGAGATATATATGTACGACGATGTTTATGCATTTTGTTGTCCCTGTTTTGTCAATTGTGGGGATGAAATTTCTTTTTTGGAGGGGAGGATTGTGAGACCCGACCCTATTTCTCATGTATGCATGTGTATGTGTGAGTATGCATCTTATTTATCATGGTCTCGTGGTCCTACCGGTCGAATTTTAGTGACCCGTGGCCTTCGGATAGTGTTTGCAGTTACCCTTGAGTTCGGTCATGTAAACCTGACTCGGGTTGACCCGAAACCTATGCCATTGCGTCCGCCTCATCGCCACGATTCAAACGCCATGTCCCGTGTGTTAATCCGATATGTACATCTCAAGTTATGATTGTTGATCGATATCGGCCATTGATTACATGATTGGTGGACGCTACCATGGGTTGCACATTTTTTCATGCCATCATTTCACCCTAGGTTGAGATTTCTAGAAAGGCTATTACCCTAAGCCTTGTTAATATCACCATAGACCACTATCATTGCCTAGGAGAGAGAGAGAGCTCATCATTACAAGTCTTAAAAGTCTCTCTCTCTCTTTCCCTCTCATTTCTCTCTCTCTCTCTTCTCTTCTTCCTCAGCAACTCCCCTTCCATCTTCCTCTCTTCTCCAACTCCTTCTCCCTCAAATCCCCTTCCATCTAACCTTCAACAATCCATCTCACCCATTGAAACATGTCCCTTGGAGCATGAAGAGTAGATTGATGTAACTTTGGAGTGGGATCCATTAAGGTGGGTGCTCTTCTTGGCTTCATCTCTCTTTCTTCTTCTTTCCTTTCTTCTCTTCCTTTTTCTACATGCATGGGAGCATGTAGGGCCCACCAATCCATGGTGGAGACCCTATATGGTTCCTAGGATGAAGGCCAAGGGCCTAGATCCTTCACAATCCATTCCATGGTGGGCCATTTTTTCATAGACCCACTATGATGATTTCCTCTTAATCCTTCCATCACATGGACCACCTAGGCCTTTGCATGCATGTAGGTAAGGGATCCCTACCATCCAGCAACTTATTTTGATATATCTTGGCTTGCATGTAAGTGAATGATATAGTAATGGTGTAGATTTGTGTGTGGGTGGTCCATTAGTGGCGGGACCTCCCACCTATGGCCGATCTTACTCCTCCTTTTCTTTGTCTATTTCTGTGTATTTTCTGATGATATGTGGCCCACCAAAGTAGGTTAGCAACATCTCGGGTCTCCAGCAAGATGGGACGTCCAAGCCCACCTTGATTGGACGTCTAGGCACAATTATGCATGCATGGTCTGGATGGCTTCTAAAATGGATTTTTATAGAGGATTGAGAGCTCTGATGGGTCTGGAATTTTGTGACCCTATCAAGGTGGACCCCACATAAGAAAATAGGGCTATGGACCCCTTGATTTATTTGCATGGGCTGAAATATGGACAGCCTATGTTGCTGTCCAGCTTTCAGGCCCAGTTGGAGCATGCATTTTGAGTTACTGTTTAGACCTATTTGCAGGCCTTTTTATCCCAAATTTATTTAAGGGTTTTCCAGTGTGTCGACCCCACTTTGATGTGGTATGGGGCCCATACCCTACCTCTCATGATTGAGGCCCATGGTTTGGGCCAAAGATGGCTAACTGCCCCGAAATTTCGGGACAGTTCAGCAATACAGTATGGAGGAAAACACTATATTCACCTAACTTTTTGGAAGAAGTGGGCCACTCCAGTGGACCCCACTTACTTTCAGATGTAGGGCCACCTTTTCCCCCAATTTTCTAAGGGTTTGGGTGGGTCCAGGCACACCCCATGTAGTCCCAAACATAGGGACAAATACAATTCTCGCAACAATCCACCCTGGACAGGTTGGAATTCTGAAATCTATTAAAATACTTTTAGGTGTCTAAAAATTATGAAAATTTACAAGGAGGTAGCCCACTCATGGTAGGACCCATCTAAAAAATTTTGGGGTCAATGGACACCTGTACACACCATGGTGGTGGCTGGACCGGCCCATTACAATATGGTGTCCAGATCAGTTTGATTTTTAGGACAGATTGATTTATTTAAATAAATTAAAATATTTATATATGTTCAAAACTTTTGAAATTTTGTGGAGCTATGTTCTACCTATTATAGGACCAACTTACCAAATTTTAAGGCCAATGGACTCCTTTACACACCGTAGAGAGGGTCGGACTGGCCCACCACGTTGGGACATCCAGGTTAGTCCGATTTTCTGGACAGTTTGTGTCATTTAACTAAATTAAAATATTTCTAAGTGTCCAAAAATATTAAAATTTTGTGAGGGTGTGGTTAAATTATGGAAGCATCACTCTATAAAATTTCATACCTAAAAGACATTTGAGTTTCCCGCGGTACGGCTGGAAGTGGTCTGCTAGGCAGGGACGCCCAGGCTAGGGCGTCCAGCCTGCTTCGTGGGCCCACCTTGATGTGTTGCATATCCCACCACCCATCCATGTGGGGTCCTTAGGGTATTGATCATCCTTTTCCTCACTTTTTATTCAATTGGGGGCCATTGGGTGGATTTTTGGGCCAGACACCCCAGGCCCATAGGGCTACCTACACGGGACATCCCTGCCTTAGGCTACTGCTAGGCCTGCATTCCAACGGCCTGGCCCATTTGATATATGTATTGCATATTCTCTCTCATCTGGTGGGGCCCACAGTAATGTGTGTCAGCCATCAGGAATTAATTATACTAAGAAATACTTCTATTATTGAACTCCAACCAACCCAGAAATTTGGGTGGGCTGGAATTTGGCATTGAGCCCAATAATTGTTGCCTATAGATGTTCTTTGGGGCAGTATGGCCCACTAGATTTGAGGAGGATTTAAGTCAGTATCTTACCATCATAATTTTATATTTTTTTAGGCTTAATTAGTGTATGATTAAATGCTCATCCCAAATGGGATTCTTCTTGGGCTAGTCTCTTAGTTAAGTATGTGCCTTATAGCCTTGGTTGGGCTGGAACTTTTGATAGGCCCATTGAACCCTTGGGTCCTACATTTACCGTGTCATTGTGATGGGCCTTATGGGACAAATACTCAAGTAGTTGGGCCCTTGTTTGCCCACTATAATAAATCTATACTTGGGCCAAGAGGTGAGGCCCAACTTACTTGTGTTAAAAATTTAAGGATTTCCCATATGTTGGGATAATGGGCTGCCCATTAGGCCCACCAAAATGAGTGAACCTATGACCCTTATGGTTGGGCCCTAACCTTGCTTAAGGGCCCACCAGGTTGCCTTTATTTTAGGGCTTAGTGTATGGCCCACTAAGCCATGGATTGATTGTGCCTTGGACTATTCTTTGCATACGTAGTAGGCTACCTTTTGGGACCTAGTTGAGGTTGGATGTCCTCCTTGGTGGCCCTAAGGTAGGCCCATAGAGGCCCTTATAGGTGGTTAAAGGCCCACCTTGGGCCTGGCTAGGACCGTTCCTCCTTAGGATTTTGTCTCTCTTAGTTTGTGGGCCATCCCAAAGTACTGGGCTCCCACTAGAGGACTTATTTTCTTCTTAGAATACCTGTCTATGTGCCTAGATCTTAACCCTCCTTGGGACAGACGATTCCATATTCCACAGGTAGCACACTTACATCGTTATGACCCATATGCATCATCTGTATGAATTGATTGCATTGTATGGTGGTCATTGAGGGATGGAGTTTCTCCCCTTATGCACATTGAGTGCCTGAAACTTGTGCATGATCTGTGTGTGCGACTCATGCATTGGCATTGCATTTCATGATGATACCGCCCTTGCTTCAGCAGGGCCTTGCCTCCACAGGGACATTTGTGGATGGCCGCATGTGTGGACATCAAAAATATTACTTGAGCATACCGGGTGCATAGGATACCCATGGGTGAGATTCCCAAAACTTCCATGGTACCCAGGATCTTCTCCAATGTCGTGACCGAGTGAAAACTATGAGCGCACGAGGGCCTTATACCGTTAGGCTGCAACTCCCACTGTCATGTAGTTGGTTGGATAGGGGTGTGGCCTTACATGCCTGGTGTGAGGAGGCATTGCTAGGCTGAGTCTGACCAGCTCGTAAATGGGTCCGCTACTTTCAGGCCTTATTGGTGATTGGCTGTCCACATGCGGGTAATGAGGTCTCTTACACTCGTTTGATTGTGCGGGGTCTGCAGAGCTGCAATCATTCAGAAGTGTAATGGACCCCGGTGATTTTCTTATAATTGGAAATGTACTTGACATATGGTTTGAATATGAGCACTGACATTACTTGCAACACATTAGCATTGGCTGTGTAAGCCCCTTCATGCATTGCCTTGGTATGGTGTCTAGTACTCATTGCATCATATTCATGATAAGCCTTGGTAAGACTGGTGATATCCTCTTTAAGCATGTTTCCCCTCTTGCGTCTCCTACTATTCTTCTATGCACCATTGACACATACTTACACCACCCACTAAGCTTCTATAAGCTTATGCACGATTGTGGGTGTAGGAGACTCTAGGAAGACGTTGTAGCAGCAGATTGTGGAGTAGAGCTGAGCATTTAAGGACTCCAATGTTGCTGATTTCTCTCTCTTTCCTTATTACCTTATGTATGTTCTTTTGAACCTGATGTAAACTTGTAAAAGTTCAAATTCTTAGTGGATTTTATGATGTGTGCCCTTTGTTATTCTCAGATGTACTTGCTGTGATCTTCGGTATGCTCATATTAGAAAGTGATTATACTATTATGGAAATCCTCCTTATAAGATCTTAGGATCGGAACCTACCTCAGGAGTCGAGAATGGGGTACTAAGGAGGCTGTTGCGGCTAGAACCGACCATCGGGTTCCTTGTGAGTCCGGTTACCGAGTCTGGGGCGTGACAGGTTTATGTTTAGGTTATAAGCTATAGGTTTGGGAAATTGTGAATAGGTTAAGGTTTAGGTTTAGGAAATCGGGTTCGGGTTCGGGAATGGGTTTAGGTTTGGGTTTTCAAGTTTAGGTTTAGGTTTAGGTTAGGGAGTTGAGATTAGGATTAGGTCTTGGTTTTGGTTTAGGAATTTGAGAATACATTTTGGTTTTAGGTTTAGGTTTATGTTTTAGGTTATAGGTTAAGGTTTAGAGTTTAGGTTTAGGTTAAGGTTAAGGTTAGGTTATAGGTTATAAGTTTAGGTTATAGGTTATAGGTTAGGGTTTTAGGTCATAGGTTTTGGTTTAAGTTAAGGTTATAGGTTTAGGTTATGGTTTAGGTTTCGGTTTAGGTTTAGGATAAAAGCTATAGGTTTAGGGAATTGAGAATAGGTTAAGGTTTAGGTTTAGAAAATCGGGTCCAGGTTTGGGATTAGGTTTAGGTTTGGGTTTTCAAGTTTAGGTTTAGGTTTAGGTTAGGGAGTTGAGATTAGGATTAGGTGTTGGTTTAGGTTTAGGGATTTGAGAATACATTTTGGCTTTAAGTTTAGGTTTAGGTTTAGGTTTTAGGTTAGAGGTTAAGGTTTAGGTTTTTGTTGTAGGTTAAGGTTAGGTTATAGGTTATAAGTTTAGGTTATAGGTTATAGGTTAGGTCATAGGTTTTGGTTTAGGTAAAGGTTATAGGTTTAGGTTTAGCTCTAGGTTTCGGTTAAGGTTTAGGTTTATGTTATAAGCTATATGTTTAAGGAATTGAGAATAGGTTAGGGTTTATGTTTAGAAAATCGGGTTCGGGTTCAGGTTCGGGATCGGGTTTAGGTTTGGGTTTTCAAGTTTAGGTTTAGGTTTAGGTTTGGGAGTTGAGGTTAGGATTGGGTGTAGGTTTAGGTTTAGGGATTTGAGAATACATTTAGGTTTTAGGTTTAGGTTTAGGTTACAGGTTATAGGTTAAGGTTTAGATTTTAAGTTTAGGTTAAGGTTAGGTTATAGGTTATAAGTTTAGGTTATAGGTTATAGTTTAGGTCATAGGTTTTGGTTTAGGTAAAGGTTATAGGTTTTGGTTTAGGTTTAGGTTAAGGTTTAGGTTTCGATTTCGGTTATAGGCTATAGGTTTAGGGAATTAAGAATAGGTTACCGTTTAGGTTTAGAAAATCGAGTTCAGGTTCGGGATCGGGTTAAGGTTTGGGTTTTCAAGTTTAGGTTTAGGCTTAGGTTAGGGAGTTGTGATTAGGATTATGTGTATGTTTAGGTTTAGGGATTTGAGTAAACATTGAAGTTTGAGGTTAAGGTTTATGTTTTTGGTTATATGTTAAGGTTTTGGTTTTAGGTTTAGGTTATGGTTAGGTTATAGGTTATAAGTTTAGGTTATAGGTTATAGGTTAGGTCATTGGTTTTGGTTTAGGTTAAGGTTATAGGGTTAGGTTTAGGTTTAGGTTAAGGTTAAGGTTTAGGTTTAGGGAATTTAGAATAGGTTAAGGTTTAGGTTTAGGAAATCGGATTCAGGATTGGGTTTAGGTTTAGGTTTAGGTTTTCAAGTTTAAGTTTAGGTTTAAGTTAGGGAGTTGAGATTAGGATTAGGGGTAGGTTTAGGATTAGGGATTTGAGAATACATTTAGGTTTTAGGTTTAGGTTGAGGTTATAGGTTATAGGTTTAGGTTTAGGTTTAGGCTAAGGTTTAGGTTTAAGTTTAAGTTTAGGTTTAGGTTAAGTTTTAGGTTTAGGTTATAAGCTATAGGTTTAGGGAATTGAGAATAGGTTAAGGTTTAGGTTTAGGAAATCAGGTTCGGGTTCGGGATTAGGTTTAGTTTTGGGGTTTCAAGTTTAGGTTTAGGTTTAGGTTAGGGAGTTGAGATTAGGATTAGGTGTAGGTTTCGGTTTAGGGATTTGAGAATACATTTAGGTTTTAGGTTTAGGTTTAGGTTTTAGATTATAGGTTAAGGTTTTGGCTTTAGGTTTAGGTTAAGGTTAGGTTATAGGTTATAAGTATAAGTTATAGGTTATAGTTTAAGGTTTTAGGTCATAGGTTTTGGTTTAAGTTAAGGTTATAGGTTTAGGTTATGGTTTAGGTTTAGGATAAAAGCTATAGGTTTAGGGAATTGAGAATAGGTTAAGGTTTAGGTTTAGAAAATCGGGTCCAGGTTTGGGATTAGGTTTAGGTTTGGGTTTTCAAGTTTAGGTTTAGGTTTAGGTTAGGGAGTTGAGATTAGGATTAGGTGTTGGTTTAGGTTTAGGGATTTGAGAATACATTTTGGCTTTAAGTTTAGGTTTAGGTTTAGGTTTTAGGTTAGAGGTTAAGGTTTAGGTTTTTGTTGTAGGTTAAGGTTAGGTTATAGGTTATAAGTTTAGGTTATAGGTTATAGGTTAGATCATAGGTTTTGGTTTAGGTAAAGGTTATAGGTTTAGGTTTAGCTCTAGGTTTCGGTTAAGGTTTAGGTTTATGTTATAAGCTATATGTTTAAGGAATTGAGAATAGGTTAGGGTTTATGTTTAGAAAATCGAGTTCGGGTTCGGGTTCGGGATCGGGTTTAGGTTTGGGTTTTCAAGTTTAGGTTTAGGTTTAGGTTTGAGAGTTGAGATTAGGATTGGGTGTAGGTTTAGGTTTAGGGATTTGAGAATACATTTAGGTTTTAGGTTTAGGTTTAGGTTACAGGTTATAGGTAAAGGTTTAGATTTTAAGTTTAGGTTAAGGTTAGGTTATAGGTTATAAGTTTAGGTTATAGGTTATAGGTTAGGTCATAGGTTTTGGTTTAGGTAAAGGTTATAGGTTTTGGTTTAGGTTTAGGTTAAGGTTTAGGTTTCGGTTTCGGTTATAGGCTATAGGTTTAGGGAATTAAGAATAGGTTAACGTTTAGGTTTAGAAAATCGAGTTCAGGTTCGGGATTGGGTTAAGGTTTGGGTTTTCAAGTTTAGGTTTAGGCTTAGGTTAGGGAGTTGTGATTAGGATTATGTGTATGTTTAGGTTTAGGGATTTGAGTAAACATTGAAGTTTGAGGTTAAGGTTTATGTTTCTGGTTATAGGTTAAGGTTTTGGTTTTAGGTTTAGGTTATGGTTAGGTTATAGGTTATAAGTTTAGGTTATAGGTTATAGGTTAGGTCATTGGTTTTGGTTTAGGTTAAGGTTATAGGGTTAGGTTTAGGTTTAAGTTAAGGTTAAGGTTTAGGTTTAGGGAATTTAGAATAGGTTAAGGTTTAGGTTTAGGAAATCGGATTCAGGATTGGGTTTAGGTTTAGGTTTAGGTTTTCAAGTTTAAGTTTAGGTTTAAGTTAGGGAGTTGAGATTAGGATTAGGGGTAGGTTTAAGATTAGGGATTTGAGAATACATTTAGGTTTTAGGTTTAGGTTGAGGTTATAGGTTATAGGTTTAGGTTTAGGTTTAGGCTAAGGTTTAGGTTTAAGTTTAGGTTTAGGTTTAGGTTAAGTTTTAGGTTTAGGTTATAAGCTATAGGGTTAGGGAATTGAGAATAGGTTAAGGTTTAGGTTTAGGAAATCAGGTTCGGGTTCGGGATCAGGTTTAGTTTTGGGGTTTCAAGTTTAGGTTTAGGTTTAGGTTAGGGAGTTGAGATTAGGATTAGGTGTAGGTTTCGGTTTAGGGATTTGAGAATACATTTAGGTTTTAGGTTTAGGTTTAGGTTTTAGATTATAGGTTAAGGTTTTGGCTTTAGGTTTAGGTTAAGGTTAGGTTATAGGTTATAAGTATAAGTTATAGGTTATAGTTTAAGGTTTTAGGTCATAGGTTTTGGTTTAAGTTAAGGTTATAGGTTTAGGTTTAGGTTATATGCTATAGGTTTAGGGAATTGAGAATAGGTTAAGGTTTAGTTTTCAGAAATCGGGTTCGGGTTCGGGATCGGGTTTAGGTTTAGGTTTTCATGTTTAGGTTTAGGTTTAGGTTTGGGAGTTGGGATTAAGATTAGGTGTAGGTTTAGGTTTAGAGATTTGAGAATACATTTAGGTTTTAGGTTTAGGTTTAGGTTTTAGGTTATAGGATAAGGTTTAGGTTTTAGTTTAGGTTAAGGTTAGGTTATAGGTTAGAAGTTTAGTTTATAGGTTAGGTCATAGGTTTTGGTTTAGGTTAAGGTTATATAGGTTTAGGTTTAGCTTAATGTTTAGGTTTTAGTTTAGGTTAAGGTTTAGGTTTAGGTTGTAAGCTATAGGTTTAGGGAATTGAGAATAGGTTAAGGTTTAAGTTTAGAAAATCGGGTTCGGGTTCTGGATCGGGTTTAAGTATGGGTTTTCAAGTTTTGGTTTAGGTTTAGGTTAGGGAGTTGAGAATAGGATTAGGTGTTGGTTTGGGTTTAGGGATTTGAGAATACATTTAGGTTTTTGGTTTAGGTTTAGGTTATAGGTTATAGGTTAAGGTTTAGGTTATAGGTTTAGGTTTAGGTTAAGGTTAGTTATTAGGTTATAAGTTTAGGTTATACGTTATAGGTTAGGTAATAGGTTATAAGTTTAGGTTATACGTTATAGGTTAGGTCATAGGTTTTGGTTTAGGTTAAGATTATAGGTTTAGGTTAAGGTTTTGATTTAGGTTGAGGTTTAGGTTTAGGTTTCGGTTATAAGCTATATGTTTAGGTAATTGAGAAGGGACTTGAGAATAGGTTAAGGTTTAGGTTTAGAAAATCGAGTTCGGGTTTGGCGTCGGGTTTAGGTTTGGGTTTTCAAGTTTAGGTTTAGGTTTATGTTAGAGAGTTGTGATTAGGATTAGGTGTATGTTTAGGTTTGGGGATTTGAGTATACATTGAGGTTTTAGGTTAAGGTTTAGGTTTTTGGTTATAGGTTAAGGTTTAGGTTTTAGGTTTAGGTTAAGGTTATGTTATATTTTATAAGTTTAGGTTATAGGTTATAGGTTAAGTCATAGGTTTTGCTTTAGGTTAAGGTTATAGGTTTTGGTTTTGGTTTAGGTTAAGGTTTATGTTTAGGTTAAGGTTTAGGTTTTGGTTATAAGCTATAGGTTTAGGGAATTGAGAATAGGCTAAGGTGTAGGTTTAGGAAATCGGGTTCGGGCTCGGGATCGGGTTTAGGTTTGGGTTTTCAAGTTTAGGTTTAAGTTTAGGTTAGGGAGTTGAGATTAGGATTAGGTATCGGTTTAGGTTTAGGGATTTCAGAATACATTTAGGTTTTAGGTTTATGTTTAGGTAATAGGTTATAGCGTTAGGTTTAGGTTTAGGTTAAGGTTTATGTTTAGGTTAGGTTTAGGTTTAGGTCAAGGTTTAGGTTTAGGTTATAAGCTATAGGTTTAGGGAATTGAGTATAGGTTAAGGTTTAGGTTTAGGAAATCAGGTACGGAATCAGGTTTAGGTTTGGGTTTTCAACTTTAGGTTTAGGTTTAGGTTAGGGAGTTGAGATTCAGATTAGGTGTAGGTTTAGTTTTTTGGATTTGAGAATATAGTTAGGTTTTAGATTTAGGTTTAGGTTTTAGGTTATAAGTTATAGGTTAAGGTTTAGGTTTTAGGTTTAGGTTAAGGTTAGGTTATAGGTTACAAGTTTAGGTAATAGGATATAGGTTAAGGTTTTAAGTCATAAGTTTTGGTTTAGGTTAAGGTTATAGGTTTAGGTTATGGTTTGGGCTTAGGTTTAGGTTTAGGTTATAAGCAATAGGATTAGGGAATCGAGAATAGGTTAAGGTTTAGGCTTAGGAATTTGGGTTCGGGTTCAGGATCGGGTTTAGTTTTTGGTTTTCAAGTTTAGGTTTAGGTTTAAGTTAGGGAGTTGAGATTAGGATTAGGTGTAGGTTTAGGTTTAGGGATTTGAGAATACATTTAGGTTTTAGGTTTAGGTTTAGGTTTTAGGTTATAGGTTAAGGTTTAGGATTTAGGCTTAGGTTAAGGATAGGTTATAGGTTACAAGTTTAGGTTATGGGTTATAGGTTATGTCATAAGTTTTGGTTTAGGTAAAGGTTATAGGTTTAGGTTTAGGTTTAGGTTAGGGTTTAGGTTTAGGTTTCGGTTAAGGTTTAGGTTTATGTTATCAGCTATATGTTTAGGGAATTGAGAATAGGTTAGGGTTTATGTTTAGAAAATCGGGTTTGGGTTCGGGTTCGAGATCGGGTTTAGGTTTGGGTTTTCAAGTTTAGGTTTAGGTTTAGGTTTAGGTTAGGGAGTTGAGATTAGGATTAGGTGTAGGTTTAGGTTTAGGGATTTGAGAACACATTTAGGTTTTAGGTTTAAGTTTAGGTTTTAGGTTATAGGTTAAGGTTTAGGTTTTAGGTTTAGGATAAGGTTAGGTTATAGGTTATAAGTTTAGGTTATAGGTTAGGTCATAGGTTTTGGTTTAGGTTAAGGTTATAAGTTTAGGTTTAGGTTTAGGTTAAAGTTTTGGTTTAGGTTTAGGTTAAGGTTTAGGTTTAGGTTATAAGCTATAGGTTTAGGGAATTGAGAATAGGTTAAGGTTTAAGTTTAGAGAATCGGGTTCGGGTTCGGGATCGGGTTTATGTTTGGGATTTCAAGTTTAGTTTTAGGTTTAGGTTAGGGAGTTAAGATTAGGATTAGTTGTCGGTTTAGGTTTAGGGATTTTTTAATACATTTAGGTTTTAAGTTTAGGTTTAGGTTATAGGTTATAGGTTAAGGTTTAGGTTTTAGGTTTAGGTTAAGGTTAGGTAATAGGTTATAACTTTAGGTTATACGTTATAGGTTAGGTCATAGGTTTTGGTTTAGGTTAAGATTATAGGTTTAGGTTAAG